>NC_091821.1:264345385-264442885 GCF_038994185.2 Dermacentor albipictus | reverse complement strand
GGAGAGTTTACCGAGCGAAGGCGGAAAAGCCCACCTATTCTTCAATGACAAAAAAGAAACTAAATTTATCCGGTGCTGGGCGGAATTAAACCCCCGTAATATATACATCCAGACCCGCGCCAAGCGCAGATTTCAAGGCGGCGCCGCTAGATAGCGCATAGTGTCCAAACGGAAGCGCGAGAGAGGAGGAGCCCGGCTGCAGCACGCGGCTCGTACATGACGCGTTTCAGCGGTGGCAATACGGTGTGTCACTATACATTGCCTCAATGCTAATCACAATAACGTCGACAGTCATCCTAATGTGGTTCCTGACGAAACTTTTATTACAATAGGAATTATATGGAAACTCCAGGCGCGTTTCTGCCATCGTCGTCGGCGTCGTCGTAAGGTTCCGTATAAAGTCCAAGGGCGATGAAATTGTCGCAGCGTGCCGTATGCTGTATCTGCAAGTGAAATCGTGCGAGGTGAGCCGGGGATTGCAGCTCAATCTCGCGCACGCAATGGAGGAAAGCAGGGAGGAAGCGCGCCGCCTCCCGTCGCGCGCAAGGCTTCCGGCGGAGGGTAAAGAGGGGGGACGCGTTGACCTCCGGCCGGCCCGGGCAGCTGCACGCACCCGGCCGCGCCACTGTATCTTGAAAGTAATCGGCGATGGGTACAGATACCGCGCTGCGCTGTGTTTTCGCGGCGTAGTTCGCGTTGATGCGAGCGGCCGCACGAAGGTCAGTTCGGTCGCTACTGCTTCCGCGCTTTCTCACGCCAGCGTTCTAACAGGGAGTTTCCGCGGTCATCGAGTGAGACGTGTTCATGTTGGCTTGTGCGCGCGTGCGACACCATGCATGCTTGTTAATTTAGTTATGTGCTTATGTTTACAAGTTTATACGGCCGATGAAACTATACTTACTTCGTATACATATAGCTGTCCACTAATCTGCTATCGCTATCGATGCTCCGCCTTTCGGGCGTAATGGCAACATATGTTTAATGTAGCAACTACAACAATACTACTACTACTACTACTACTACTACTACTACTACTACTAATAATAATAATAATAATAATGAAATAATAGAAGAAGAAAACCGGCGTAGTATTCAAGAACAAAGCCAACCAAGTGATAATCCTGTGATTTTGAAATATATAGCCTATGCTATTCGTTAAATAGGCAATGTATCCCGATTAGCAGCACATTGTTTTAAGAACTGCGCATGACTAAACAAACTTGAGCTGAGACGCCCCAGGGAACGTTGTATTAATACCTCCGCTGCTCTGCAGATGTTTCGCGTTCTTTCATTTTAAATGTAGAAAAATGTAAATATACGTCTCTCTCATGCCAGCTTTCGTAAACCATTGCTAGCTATCTTGCACTGCCATTTCTCTTCTTACAGGCCACAAAGAACAAAGATCACAGCGGTGAATGTAGTAGGCAGTCCTACTTCCTACACAGGTTTGCCCATTGGTCGCCATTCGTTCGAGGGCGGGCTGTACGTGAATGGCGACGCTCTCACTGCTGCCAAATTTGGACCACTAGGAACGAAATTATCAGCTGTCCTTGCGAGTGTCTTCGTGAGGGTACAGCTATACTTCTCTTTAATAATCTCAGGGAGACGATCCGCCAGCACAGCGGTCAGCACCGCGTGGCGGAGCGCACCTGCGTAAATCGCAAATATGAACCCACGGAGTACATGGCAACTGCGCTGTCGAAAATAACGTTGACCGTCGCTCCGGTTGATACTTTGGTAAGATTATTAAAAGAAATTGAAATGCTGTGAATATTTACACCGCTAAGGTCTATGAACGACAACGTGGTAGCAACGGGGTACTACAAGTCTAATGCACGCTCTTCTCGACAGTTTTGATCTCCATGTGCGGCTCTCATTACTCAAGTAAAACTCTTGGTTGGGCTAGGTGGTTTATGCTTGAATATGTAATGAGCAGGGCGCAAAGATCTGGACAGAAGAAGAACACAAACGACGCCGGTCCTGGAGTTTGTGTTCTTCTTCTATCCTGATCTTTCGCCCTGCTTTTTAGACATTTTCATTACTCCGCTACTGAATGCCGAATAAAATTTATAATGTCTCTCCTCCTTCCTTACGAAATACAGAGGTCAACAGCGCTGAATGAAAAAAAAAGCAGCAAACTGTTGTAATCACGAATGCGGGTAGTCTCAAACTTCTCTTTTTTACAGAGGCCATTTGTTTTTTTCTTAAAATTAATGCTGCACGTTTCTCTTCTTGCGTTCTCCACAAGGAATGAAAGTTGTAACTGTTTGAGAGATAGCTAGAAAGCATACTACTTTATCAAATATAAACGTCATCGGTCCATTGGAGTAATGATCACTTTGTTGGGGGACGTTTCTCAATTTAGTTCAATTTAAAGGGCAATAATAACTCAAATGTAAATTGTTATTTCGACGCGTAGAATGCAGAAAATATTCCAACCACGAACCGCTCTCTCCCGGTTTCGACCGGCAGGATTCATCATTCTTCTTTGAGCCCGGTCCCACTCGCACGGCTTGCCCTGCGCACACAAGTATAAAGAGGCTTGAGCGGAGCGTTCAAGACCTTTTGGCGATGACAATTATCGAGACAGACGTTGCCCCTATTGCGCTTACCTCAAACGCATATTTAGATCGTAGGGGTGCCCGTAAAACGGGGAGCACAGTGCCTGCGGTCCATTATATTTCGGAGGTTGCGTGCTCAGAGCTATTCTTCGGCCCTCTGACTGATGCAGATCACGCCAGCGCTTCGCAACCACCGAACTGCCACCGCGGTGAATGATTTCTAAAATGAACGCTTTTGATTCGAGCGATTTAGAGGCACCAAATGTTCACTATAATCTAAGCCACAGCACAACATTAACCATAGAAGCGGTTTGCAGGCGGTTGCCCTGTAAGAGTTGGAATTATTCCACATCTATGACATTTATTTAAATACAGCTTAAGCTTTCGTGCGTAGGAAGTATGGAATGGTGACAAAGGGTGCAGCCTTAACTAGATTCCGCTGTGCCAACTGCTTGCGCTAGCGCACTAAGTATCTGTCTGGTATAGAGTTCGGTAAATCGGAGGAAATCATCAGATTCAAAATCTTGCGCTAGCCTCTATAAGAATCCGTCAGTTTAATTTTGCAGCCAGAGTCCCGCCACTGAGAAATGGCCGCATGGACCCTTCCAGGGAAGTCCAAAGGCAAGAACTTTTTATATATGTAGAGTCCCTTTGCTCTGCAGAATAAAACCATTATACAAGTCAAGCTCGTTGGCGCCTTCATGCTTACGGTACGCCTTTGGAAATTATGGGAATCAGCTGCTGGCGATATTTTTTCTAGATCCTCAGGGACCGACTTTATTGCCCCCAAGGCTGTAAAGGCTAAAATGCAACCACATGATGATGGGCTGGCCTTGAAGGCATGCATGACAAGGACGTGCACGGATTTACAAATCGCTTAGCTCACGTGCACGTCCTCACTCCGTGATACCTGGGGCTGATTATATTAAGTGCCGGCCCGAACGTATACGGTATATGAAGACAGAATGCAAGGCATCTGATTTTATTTTCGTAAGCAGCTTTTGCTGAAGTTTGGCAAATAAGAACATTAATTCGCAGGTCTATCCTTCCTGTCGTTTTTCTTTTTTTTTGTGGATGAATGGTCGGATCCTGTGTTCTGCAACAAAAGATGGAGGTCGAACTTGTTGCTCCCAGAAATGAAATTTGAAGATGCGGCGTCCCGATCGGCATCCCTAATACTACGTAAATTGTATATGCTCTGTTTAGGCTCCGAAAGCGACGTCGTTATATAGCTATTGCTATTGTTTTTCTTAAGTGCACTAGCTCATTCGTAATTATTGCATTTTTGCGTTTTCGTTGTCATTGGATTGATGCGTGTGCTTTTCTCTTCCAGTGCAGTGCCCCGTCAGCAACTTCAACGAATGTTTGTTCTGAATCATGTAAACACCTACTCCTGCCTGGGTGGGTGACCAACAGGCAGCTGGTAGAGGAGGCTGACAAATGTTTAAATTCGTATTTGGGGGAAAATAAAGTATTGCCATCGATGCAATCTGGCTTATGGTACTGAGTGGCAACTGTGCGCAACCTGAGTCGCCATGCCCGTCTAAGAAGGCGCCTCACCAATCACGATTTTGAGCGGTAGCGTGGACACGTGCTCCCATTTTTGCATGACGGTTGCTTTCTGGCATTACGAAGTCAGACTTACCCTTTCGGAAGTCTTCGGGCGCAGGCGCGTACTCGCTGGCGACGGGGCAGTTCGTTGCTTCATTTTTCGCCCAGTTGTATCCTGACAAACTCATCTAGAAGAAGCGTATTGGCCCTTAAAGACCATATTGAGTAAAATTGTATTGCGGGCGATGATATTTGACATTTATAGATAGCGCTGGTCATCTTAGCTGCAGGCGGTTTAGATAAGACAGAATTCAAGCATCACGCTGTATGACCCCCGCTGACGCGCTGGATAGCACTGACGATGTGCTCGTGCGGTTATTTTCCTGTTTAAAAACATCTAAATCATAGCGTACTTCATGCGAACAGCATTACGGCACGCATTTGCAAGTTCTGTAGCCGTTTCCATGCGGACGCCTGCGATGTGTGCGTTTACGACCGGCACTCATTTCTCGCCGAGATGTTTGCGCATTTAAACAGGGCCCTCTCGTATGCGGGGTCAGTGGTAATTGCTTTCGCTCCGCCTATTAAACCTCAAAACGCACAAATAAAATTTCCCCTCATTAAAGAAATAAAAAGAGCCAAAACTTTCTAAAAGTCCAATTTCGCGAAGCTACCGGCCCTCGGAGGCACGCGAAAATACAGGGAGCGCAAAGGAACGTGGTCAGAGAGGAGGGGGTTGAGGGCCCGGCATCAGAACGACCCTTGAAGGCAGCGAACGCGGATGGGCATCGTTGAAGTGATAGCGGAAGAAGTATTTCGTGCTGGCCGCCCGAACTGTTTCTTCCGGCAATAAAGGAAAAGGCCGAGCGCCTGCGGTGGGGGGATTCGGCGAATGCGTAGTATGTGGGAGAGGGAGAGTTCGCACAGAAATGTAAACGAAGAAATAAAGCGGCAAGAGATAGTGCTATTACAGAAAGCTTCGTGCGCAGCGTCCCAGTTTTCCTCATTTATGAGGCAGCCCGAGGAGCAATGGCGCTGATGCGTTCCTCCAGCTAAATGCAGTGCAGTCAAACGAGATGCCTGCGCATATCCCGGCCTGCGAGACAGCGCCAACCTCTGCCAGGGCGAATTCAGTGGCGTATAAGCAAATACGCGATTACGAAGAACATACATCGAGTGGAACATGAAATAATGCGACGAAGATGAAGGCACTAAAACAAAAAAAAAGCGGGAGTCTTTAGCTCGTAGTTGACGCTTTTCACCGCGTGACGTTGAGGTCAACCGGACGTGCGTCTGGTTGACCTGCATACCTTTCCTTCCTTCCCTTCCTTCTCCTCGTTTTCCATCACTGAAAACTATAAAGACTTGACGAAAAAAGTTGCAGTTTCACCCGAAAGGCGAAGCATCGTTCGCGATAGCAAATTAGTAGACAGCTATACGAAGTAAGGATAGTAGATTTATCGGCCATGTAAACTTAGAAACCTTGGCTCACTAACTGGATTAACAAGCATAGTGTCAGTGCGCACAAGCAAACACGAACACGTCACACTCAATGAGCGCGGACACTAGCTGTCAAAACGCTGGTGCGAGGAAGCGCAGCAGCAGCGAACCCCATGTGACTGTCGTACATTTTCTGCGCATGCCTCTTCTTGTATATATACACACGATGTGGCAACGCAATACTTGGAAGTCAGCGCTGTGTATGTCGTCTATCGCTGTCCTTGCCCTTCGCGCTGTACGTTATTTTATATCTGCAGCAGCAGTAGCGAGCGAAGTTACTTTCGTGCGGTCTTCTATCACTTCAACTCAAGAGCGGCGAGAACACAGCGCGCACAAAGGTATGAGACGTCTGCAGATCCGTTTCAAGATACGGCGCACGCGCCCGCGCGCGGCCCTGCTAAGTACGCACTTCATGGCGGAGTCGGAGCCACCGCCCCCTCCCTCCCGCGCTGCCTGCCCTCTTTCCTCCATATATGGCGCGCGAGATTGAGCCGCCATTGTTAGCCTCCCCTTGCGCCCGTTCGCAAAATGCGCATTTCCTGCTGGAGCACAACGGCGCTCCCCCCCCCCCCCCCTACCTCCCCTTCCCTCATCGGCCTTATGGGCGACGGAAGACGGCGCGTCTGCTATCCGCTTTCTTAAGCCGCGATCGTCGGCTTCCCTCGCCTACTTTCACTTGCGCATATAGCATACAACGTGCGGCGACGGTGCTATCTTTCAGGACAACATTCATTTGCGCTAGATGGTGCATACTTGAATTAGGAAGGAACAGCGCCAACTAAGACGATCACGAGAGGGAGAACGACACAGGACAAAGCGCTTGTCCTGTGTCGTTCTCCGTCTCGTGATCGTCTTAGTTGGCGCTGTTCCTTCCTAATTCAAGGGTGCTATCTTCCTTGGACTTTATCCGGAGCATCACGGTGACGGTGACGGCGACGGCAAAAATGCGGCTGGAGTGTAACTGAATTAAAAACGGAACGCCGACGAAGGAAAATAAATGTTTAGTGAAACAAATTGTTCTTGGTCGGCGTTCCCGCTTGTCGTCATGCCTGTTCCCGATTAGACGGGATTCCGTGATACCCTGGATTTCAACTATAAAGACTAAACTAAAGAAATGGCTCATTTTTTATGTAACGCCTAACAGAATAAACTTGTTCTAAACATATTCAGAAGTGCAGGTTTCCGCAACATGTCTCGCATGCACTCACACGTCCATATAACGGGGACGTTAAATTGACGTTTAATTGCTCACCCACAAAATGACGCTACTAGAGGGCTTTGAAGGCTCTGAGACCGACTTCTGCGTCGACTGCTGCGACATGTTTGAGGAATAGAGCATCTCGGCAACTACCCTTCTGTATGTTCTACAGGAGGAGAATAGTAATAAAATATATATGAATAAAACATTCAATTAAAGAGAAGGCGGGAGTTACAGAAGAAAGGAGAAAGGCAGGGAGGTTAACCCGAGCGGAAAGTCCTATTTGCTTCCCTATACTGGGTAAGAGGGGAAGCGGATGTAGAAAGATAAGAAAGCAGAAAACGAGACAGACACATGATCACAGCCGGTCACGTTCACCGCAGACTATCACAGCACATGATCACGTACAGCACAACGAGCACCAATTTAGGCTACACCTGATTGTGCCGGTCTGTTGTCCTTAAAAACTGTAGCAATGCCTTCATCGACCTCAGCTGCGATGGCTTATCAGATCGGCATTTCAAAATGGCTTACTCTGATAATGGTCTGTGATCACAGTGGGATATCGCAGTTTCGAGCGATTGCCTCTGAGCAGTAGCGAGGACAGTAACACAGAACATGTCAACGGGTCTCCTCGCGACCATAAACATTATGTGTGATGACTCCTACTAGCAAACAACAGCGCTTCTTGAGATACAGTTTTTTCACGTATTCATTAATTTGTAACACGATTATCATTATTTGCTTACTTCAGCTACTTTGAATCTATCTATCTATCTATCTATCTATCTATCTATCTATCTATCTATCTATCTATCTATCTATCTATCTATCTATCTATCTATCTATCTATCTATCTATCTATCTATCTATCTATCTATCTATCTATCTATCTATCTATCTATCT
Organism: Dermacentor albipictus; assembly: GCF_038994185.2. Taxonomy (NCBI): domain Eukaryota; kingdom Metazoa; phylum Arthropoda; class Arachnida; order Ixodida; family Ixodidae; genus Dermacentor; species Dermacentor albipictus. The sequence continues at coordinate 264,435,168 of NC_091821.1, read as the reverse complement.
ATCTATCTATCTATCTATCTATCTATCTATCTATCTATCTATCTATCTGCCTGCCTGCCTGCCTGCCTGCTGACTCGGTGACTCAACTTGCCTGCTAGTTTGGGCCACTAGGTATGGGCTCGTGTCCGTGAAGCCGTCGTGGTCGTTTCAGCCCCGTCATTGCAGCTTCATCATCGGACTGTCGTCATGCCGTCGTCTTCATGCCATCGCCATCAGAAATATTAAACATTGAGCAGGTAAAGGAAACTATGGAAAAAAGATGACCTCGAAAATCGAAGCAGCCGGTCAAATCTTATTGTGTACGGTTTTGCAGAACAGGAAGGTGAAACGAGCGAGGGCCTGCAAGAAGCCGTAAACAATGGTATTATCGATCAAAAACTCGAGCTTGAGCCAGTTGCAATTGCACTAATGCATCGATTGGGAATTGCATAGCCCAACAAGTCTAGGCCAGTTATATTTAAACGACAGAACTCGAGGCAAAAAAAAAACACCATAATAAAGAATAGATACAAATTGAAGAACACTGCCTTGTCCAGTAGTGAATTGCACGAATGCATCGATTGGGAATTGCATAGCCCAACAAGTCTAGGCCAGTTATATTTAAACTACAGAACTCGAGGCAAAAAAAAACACCATAATAAAGAATAGATACAAATTGAAGAACACTGCCTTGCCCAGTAGTGAAGATTTTTCGCGCAAGATACGGGAAGTCAGGAGAAAGCTTTGCGACAGTGCAGAACAAAACCGACAAAAACACGAGAAGGTATCACTTGCTTCTAACAAACTACATTAATGGCAAAGGCTTAGTTTGCAACGATGAGAAAAATGACACAGTGCTCCACCAAGAAAAAAATAAAATAAAAGAGGGGACGACACAAGAGCCGGCCTTTCCCTCGCTGAAACGCACAATCAAAGAAATAACTGTGTTAAATATAAATGCTAGGGGTATCTTAAACAAAATCGAAGCTCTCGAAAATCTTTTGCTTGAATATGAACCAAATATTGTGGCAATTACTGAAACGTGGCTCAGACCGCACGTCTACGACCACGAAATCGCGCCCCCAATTACTCCGTTATCCGTAAGGTTCGTTTGACACGAGGGGTGGCGTTGCTCTACTGATAAAAAAAAAATTATTTTTCTTTCATCGTTTTGCCACATGACTTAGAAGCGGTTGTGTTTTGCAACCTTGCATGTGATTCGGGGACTGTGTTCACTGGATGTGTTTACCGGAGCCCGTCATGAACGCATATCCGCTATTCAAGAGCTCATGCAACAACACGCGCGAAATTTGAGAATATAACTGATGGCTGACCTCAACCTTGCTCACATAGACTTCAATACCATGCATCACTCATCCTCAGCCTCAGATTCTCTGTTTGATGCCATGCTAACGTTTAACCTACAACAAATCATGACTTAACCTACACGCACACAAGGCACAGTACAAAACATTCTGGACCTTACTCTTCTCAGCCAACACTTCCTGCAAGTGCTATCAAACCAGATGTTATTCAAGGCATCTCAGATCCCAACATATCAATAAGCACTTTGCCACTTAGTAGTACAATAACAAATCATAGCGAAGTTTCAGTAATAATCAACTTTCACAGGGTAGATAACAGCAGTGTGCTAACACACTCAGACCACGAGTTGCACAGCTTTTCACAGCTGGCGTCTGACGCATCCTATCATATAAGTACTCTTTGGATTACGTTCAAATCAATTGCATTTTTATTTTGTATTGATAAGTATACTCCGGAAAAATAAATAAAAACAGCAAATGTCAAGCCCGTGGATCACACGAGAGGTTATTCAGGCGAAGCGCCGTGTTAATCAACTTCATAAAAAGCAAAGAATAATCCAAGCCACACGAGAACTTCAGAACTCCCGTGCGCTATAGGAGATCTCCGAAATAAAAGCAAGACAGCAAAAAAATATTATTTTAACGTAACTTTCGAATTTCCTTACAAATAATTCCCACAGGTTCTGGAAACACTTCGGTAGAAACGTAGTGGAGCTACAACTGTCTGCGGAAGAAAATCAAATGAAGACTGATTCATTTAACATATTTTTCCAGTCAGTATTTACAGTAGAAAAAGAGAGTATACCCTCGATTGATTCATGCATTACTATGAGCATCGATGACTTAAACGTTACAGATGCCGGTATCTTGAACCTGTTGTTGAATATTGATTCTAAGAAATCTAGTGGCGCAGATGGCATCCCAGACGACTTTCTTAAAAGGTACGAAGAATGGTGCAGCAGATATTTCGGCTTAGTTTTCAGGAAATCTTTCCAATAAGCTAAACTGCCATCAGACTGGAGAATACCTAAAGTCATACCAATACATAAATCCGAAGATAATAATATGCTACCAAATCATAGGCCCATATCTCTTACCAGTACATCGTGCAAGATACTAGAACATATTATATTTAAACACATTACAGTTTTCCTTGAATGAGTAAATTTTTTCCCCTAACCATGACGGATTCCGAAATGGTTTATCAACTATTACACAATGGACTGAGGTTGTACATGACCTTGCGCTTAGCCGGAATAACCGTGGCCAAACAGATATGATTCTACTAGATCTATCAAAAGCATTTATTAGTGTGTGCCATAATAAGTTAATTGCAAAAGTGGAAAGCGTATTAGGTAGCAGGCCCATCACCTGTTGGATTAAACATCTTTTGTTAAACCCGATACAATTTGTATTTTTCGAACATGCAACATTGAAAACAATTTCTGTATCTTCAGTAGTACCACAAGGATCAGTTCTTGGGCCATTGTTATTCTTAATCTTTGTTAATGACATTGCAGCGAACATCGTTTCTAACATTAAGTTTTTCACCGAAGACTGTGTAATTTATCAAGAAATTAACAATCATGCAGACCATCGTTCTCTGAGTGCATCCCTTAACGTAATATCTCAATGGTGTGACCAGTGGAAGATGTCAGTTATCGTAAAAAAGTCCGCCGTAATCATCGTGACCAGAAAAAAAAATCATCATATTTTGTCTAGGCAATCCACAGAACAGCCCTAGTTAAAGTTAATGAGCATAAATATGTAAATGTCACGTTTACTGCTGACCTTAAATGGAACTTTCACATTGACAATATTGCGGCAGCTGCACTACGTCAACTATTTTTTTAAAGGATGCCTAAAGCTAGCACCCACCCCCCTTAAGTCGCTCGCCTACGTGACATTCATGAGACCAATCCTGGAATATGCAGACGTGGTTTGGTTCGCTCACACGATGACTAACTTAGCCAAACTGGACGGAGTGCGAAAGAAAGTAATAAGGTTTATACATAATAAGTACAGGCGCAGTGACTCACCCACTCATCTTCTAGCTGCTTCTTGTCTAAAAACGCTATCAGAGAGAGGGGAAGAAGCACGTTTAACTTTTTGTTCCAGCTTCTACATAACAACTTTAAAATAGACGCATCTAATTACATATCATTTTCCGAATCTCGAACTGCACGTCAAAACCACCCCAATAATCCAACCGAATATTCCTACAACAATGAAGCTTTTAAATCTTTTTTCCACTGGCTATACGGGAATGGAATCAACTGCACCCATCCATCGCAAAAACCAAAGCACTTTCTGAATTCACTAGTGCAATTGAAGGTACTAAAAGACTAGAGTTGCACTAACCACATGCTATGCCACCCCTTACCCTGAATCATTGTTGGTTGCCTCTTCGGGGAACTGTTATTAATGCTTATTATTATTTTTAATGTATTTTTTTATTTTTACAGTTCTGTCCATTATTTCTTACGTTTTACAATACTGCAAAATGCATTGCCTATACTTATGTAACCACTCCTGTGTTTTTATTACTGTAACCCTTTTTATTCTACATTTAATATACTTGTACTATTTGCACATTTGCCTATTTGTATACTTTCCTATCTTTTTGTATTGCCCTCCTGCTATGCTCTCGGTTGAGAGCAGCAGCATTGAAAATAAATAAATAATAAATAAATTAAGTCGTTTTCATACCAGTGTCGTTATGGCGTCTTCATCACGCTGTCATTATACCATCGTCATCATTTTCAGAAAGGCCATCCAATTTTCGGTCACACCGTCATCTTCTTAACGACTTCGTCATTCTATCATAATCATGCTGTCGTCGTGTAATCGTGATTATGCCGCCAGTGAAATGCCATTGTCGTCACTGCGTGGTCGCTACACAGTAGTCGTCGTCCATTTGTCGTTATAACTTCGTCGTCATGACGTCGGGGTCATTCCATTGTCGTCTTTCTAGCTTCGTCATCCAATTCTCATATATGCCATCGTACACTTATAGTCATCCTATTGTCGTCACGTGATCATCGTCCCGCTGTAGTCGTTATGCCATCGCCATTTCAGAATCGTCACCCCAATGTCATCATCCCGTCGCCGTCATATTGCCTTTGTCGTTCCGTAACAGGTATACATTAATGACATAAAATAAGAATCGTAAATATAGACGAATAAGAAGGACAACGAAAAAGAAATTCTCTACTCGTCATTCCATTGTCGTCACTGCATCGTCGTTATGCAGTCGTTGTCGTTGCAGTCATAGTCATAGCCGGCCCTGGCGATCGAGTGTCATAGCAAGGGGGGCCGGTCCCGGAGAAGGCGTGTGTCGCATGTACCGGGAGCAGTGAAAATGTAGGAATCACGGCTACAGATTGTAAATAAAGGTGTTTTCACCAATAGTCTATAGTGTGTCGCTGCACTTTTTAATGCTAATCGAATTAACATCATCGTGAGACGCGTTCTGCCGAAATTTGTTTCATTGTGCTGTCGACGGTACCCGCGTTATGCACTCGCATATGATCTGGCCGCGTACTATAGGTCTTATCATGTACGGCATACTCTTTGAGCGCCGACTTTCAGAGATGAAGCATTACCTTGCAGCAAGCATGCAATAACACACAGAAACAGGCACGTGTTCTTTTGGGTAAACATTTCCATTTCTTGTAACGAGCTCGGTAACGAAAGAAGACCGGAGCTCTTCGACGAGGTTTAAATCTCAGCAGATGGGCGTTCTCGGTATTTAGTAAATGGAAAGTTCGGCTAGTTGGTGAGTGATCATCATACCTTGCTGGAGAAGCAGCGCACTGACACGAACACAGTGAAGACAAACAGGAAAAGACGACACTCGCTGCAGCGAGTGTCGTCTTTTCCTGTTTGTCTTCACTGTGTCCGTGTCAGTGCGCTGCTTCACCAGCAAGGTATGATGATGTCCTCGGTATTTGTTGCATCGAATTGCCGGCGCGGCCTGGCTTCCAAATAAACAGCGAAGTGCTTCTACCGCGGCGCTGCCGCTATGGGATCGCATTTACTTTACCGAGCACACGTCACTGCAGGTCAAATCAGCTAGCACAGCCGCTTCGTATTTACTTTTTCCCGTTCCTGCAGCTAGACGAACCCCAAAGACGGAGTTTGCACAAAACGCATTATGTCTGCTCGCCTGGCGGCCCAACAATAGCGATACGTGTCTTTCTGCCCACTAGAGGTATTTTTTGCGTGGTATATTGCCTCACTGGCGCAAGACTAGCTCTTTTCTTTTCGTCAAAAAAAAAAGAAAGAAGACACTGCGATTGAATGGAATATGCTACCGCTTGCTGAAATTCGGCAGACCCACTCGGCGTTGCTCAATGCCGTGCACTCGGCAGAATGCGTGCAATCTTCCACACCTAGCGGAACTGGTCAGAAGAAGGCACGCGTCCTGCTTGCGCAAAGAAGAAACTTCTCTTCCTAAAAAAAAAAAATACGACCAGCAAAAGAAGAAGCGATTTTTTGAACCCGACTATATTTTTGGGTGATTGTAGCGCCTATATAATAGCAATAGCTGTTTACTTACCGCTGTGAAACGAGTCTGGCTGTCAAAAATCAGGTCCCCTCGTAATTAGTGTCACCAGATGATACGTAGTACTGCTCGATATACATTCTTGGAATCTTTAATGAACTAAATGTTTCGATTAAAGTAGGGTTTTAGTTTGTTTACGGGAAGTTGAGGGCTAGTGTCATCGCTGTTAACAATGGTTTTAGAACCATTGTTAACAGCGCTGGCACCAGCAATCAACAAAATTAACGACAACAACAATGACACAAAAGAAAGAAAGAAAGAAAGAAAGAAAGAAAGAAAGAAAGAAAGAAAGAAAGAAAGAAAGAAAGAAAGAAAGAAAGAAAGAAAGAAAGAAAGAAAGAAAGAAAGAAAGAAAGAAAGAAAGAAAGAAAGCTCGAATAATTTAAGAATGGGTGTATGCATGCTCAATGAACGTGATACCTTTCTCGCTTGCTACTCTTTGTGATTGAAACTTCGTAACTCCAATGTTTCAATAAGCTTAGCGCATCGCTAGCGGACAATTCCATTCCCTCTATAATTCGTAAGGGTCGACTGGCGAACGCTTACAACCGAAAAAGTGGCGCTTAACCGGCCAAGCGCTTCCTAGATTTAGGAGTAAAGAGAAATATATTTAGGGAGGATGGACTTAAAATTACTTATTCGGAAAAAATGCTTGTAACTTTGCGCAGTGGCATTTCATTAAGCGCTCGCGATAGCAAACATTGAACAAAAGCTTTTCTTGTCGACAGGATTTTGGTCAAAGTAGAAAAAAAAATCCCGCGATGTAACAAAAGGGCATAATAAAAAGATGTTCTATTTCCCCCATGAAAATTCAGCTCACAGCGAGGCCGTCGGTATTGTCGCGCCTTTAAATCGTATACGTTTGTGCCACAGCCAGTTTCTGTCTCCTTCCATTCGCCATTGCTTGACATACGAAATTACGCAGCTTTTTCAATTTCCGTACAACTAACTTCCTTCTGCCTTCGTAATTTTTTTTCTTGTCCTTTCTATTGCTCAGCCGTTATGGCAGCGAGAAGCCCGCATTTGTGACGGCATAGCTGCTGCACAAGCAGTATGATGTTCCAAACGGCAGATCTTTGCAAAAGTCCATTGCCTTTTACTTCTGGGCGTAGGAAGATATTCGCGGGCGTGTGGTACTCACTGCACGACAGCTGAGAAATAGCGGCGGAGTAAAGGTGGATGCGCTAAACGATGCGCTGTTCTTCGGCAAGAGAGGTGAGCTCGCGCCGCCTCGAGGCTCAGAGGACGTAAGTGCGCCATTTGTATGCTCAAGCGAGCAGCGAAGATGGCGCACTTATTTTGCGTGTTCCGGGCAATTTTTCACTCTTTTGTTTTGCCGCATTCACGTGGGAGCGCAAAAGTTGCACTTAGAACGGGACAAAAGCGCAGAAATAATAGAAAAAAAAACGGTCCGGCAGTGGAGCGAGGAGCGCGCTCGCTTCTCACACGCAGCAACAGAGCCCGGAAGGCAGCCTCTCTCTCCAAAAAGCAGCGGCCCACACGGCCATCTCAGGAACGAAACACGCGCGTGCGCGCTCTAACAGCGATGCAGCGAGCAATTTAATTACACTGAAACAAACAAACACGCGCAGAAAGGAGAAGACCGTGAAGAATGTGCTCCTCCAGCCGAAGCCACCACCGGCACTTCTCGCGGACTTTGGGCCACCGCTGCAGGAGCGCGGTGAGCGCAGCGGTCGGAGTAAACATCCTCGCGTTGCCGTGGACCATAGCTGTGTTCACTATCCTCCCTGTGTAGCTTTCTTTCTTGTTTTCGTTCTTTCTTTCTTTTTATGTGCTCTTTGGTGCGCTGCAGCTTTGTCTCCTTTACTGAGGGATCTTCTTTGTTGCGCCAAGCCTTAGACACAGTCATGAAGGTTTGCGCCGCGCCTTCGCAAGGCCGCGGCCGAATGAGGAGTAAAATAAAACTCGCGAAACGGAACTGCGCTCTAGTAATGCGCGGTGTTTGAGTTTAGTTTGTGGCTGAAGAGAGAAGGCCTCCTCCGTTATTCCTTGCCGTTGCAATCCTGGATAGTTTGCTAGGTGTGCCCCGGAAGGAACTTGGAACGGAATCCCTGGAATGCTTGAGTGGCGCATTCGGCCGACTTGTCCATGCAGCTGAGATTTTGTGTATCATTCCCGGTGTTGCAATGCTTCATATTTCTAGGTTCGGATAGCTTTCTCCCGCTATGAGAGCGCTCGCCACTCGCTTTTTGAAAGACTTTCTAAAGCCCCGTTCCGAGCTGACTGGGAGCCGTGGAAAAGTGCCATCGACTTCGACTGCTGCCGCTAGTGTCATTGTGATTTGTCTCTATTTTGGTCTACCATTCTTGATTTCCTGTCGCGTCCTTCCCACAGACAGTTGCTAGTACTTCTCATGGCAGCTATGTGCCGTGGTCGCTATGAAACTGCACGTTTTAGACAGTGCACAGTGTAACCTGCCGTATAGCGTATAAGTGACACCATCACGTTTTTAGACTCCGTTAGAAGTCTCTACATGTTTTCTTTAATGCAAGTGTGACAGGCGGACTTCTTACTTGTTTGGTTGCCGGCTTTGTTGAATAATCAGCCTCTCTCTGCTGGTGCAAATGACCCCAGGTATATGTGCCACTCTAGAAATATGCCTTTCATAATGATGTTGCTTAATTCAACTGCCTTAAAGAAGCAGCACTGAATAGGCTCGCAGTCCTGTTTGATGTTCATAGGTCTTGTGGGAAATATGATGATTGTCGCTGCTGTTTACGTCAAAGTTACAATAAACTCTGGCTAGTGGCGTGATTGGACGTGCAGCAAAGCTGAGCATCTCAAATCATGTCTTCTTTGTTTGCAGAAGTAATTTATTTTCCCTTCCACTCCCTGCCCCGTTAATCAAGTTCAATTTCGCCCCCGCAACATGTTACTTCCCTGCAAAATTTAGGTGCTGCAAAACAGAGTGAGAATTGGATTTGCGAAGAGAATTCGAAGGTCTGCATAATATGGGGCGTCGAACTTGTACTTTTGGCCTGCCGAAAACCACCTTGCGTTCGCAAACTTCGAAGAGCCTGAAGAAGATGGGCGTGCCATGCTATGCGAAGGCTTCGATTGCCCGAACTGGCTGTACGCGACCAGCGAAAAGTTTGCGCAGAGTCATCCATCTTTCCGACGTGCGTCACACGCACCTTGTAAATACCACGTGCGTGTAAAATTGACAGAGATTTCTCGCGTACTGTATGGGTAGTGAGTACGTGGTGAATATCGAAAAAGCTGAGCTTAGGCCGGTGGTACTATGCGTCGGAAATGTCCCTAGCATAAACAATCACCCCTAGGAAGAAGTGGCGAACATTCACTTATATTACATTCTTAAAATTTTCAATGAACCCTGTTGCCGCTAGTGTGGCGTTAGGGCAAGGAATCTACCAAGCCCATCGACTGCTAAGTCGGGCTGTAAGAATGAAGGCAAAAGGGTTTATTGGCTTAGTTACATGGCTCCAGTTACGGAAGCTCACTCTATGCAGGAGCAAGTTAAACGTCCGAGTTCATATCAAGACCCTCTGTCCCACTGCTCGAATCCCGTCGTCTTCCCTAGGCGAGTCGACTAGGGAAACTGAAGACTGTTCAGCAGCAAAACCCAATCCTCGGATCTGCGCCCATGCTCGCAACACTCCGCAGTAACCCTGCCTCCGAAGCCCGACGTTAGGGAATATGCGGCAGGATAGCAACCTGCAAATCCCAGGTCGCCATCGTTGTTCGGTAGCATTGGATGGGGGGCCCCTTCATCCTTAGTTCAGGCTGTCAGGTAAAGGTGGGATGGCGGCCTTTTGTGGACCCGTCAAGAGTCGGTGTCCACGTAGCTTTGACGCCTGGATTAGCGCTGATGGATGGGTGGGTGTTTGCCTGGTGGAAAACGTCTAATTAACGCTTTTGTGATGTTGACACGTACCAACCCGTTTAGCTGGGGCACGCTTCTACCGAAGTTTTTGTGAACCCAGAGCAACGTTACGCAGGTAAGGTTTTATTGATGAAGCCATCGAGAAAATTATGTACGATATCAGTGTCACGTGGTGTGTTCGGTCCTTGCCTTGCGAAAATGGGCGTGGACCTCGCAGAAGGTTTCACGAAACGCCACACGTGATTAGTATGTCCGCTGTAGAACTGTGGTAGAATTCTTTGTCTGGTCACAAGCGCAGTGACATGTTTCATGATATGAAGAAGTAATCACCAGGAGGGTGCAAATAACCAAGATTAAACATTGCGTGGCAGGTCGAACGATGGGTAGGATTCTGAAAGCCTACTGGTTACCGATGAACGAGAAGAGCGGAACCGAGTGGGTCGACTTTACCGATAGTTACAACCACATGAAGACCAACAGACAGATGCTCGCAGCGTTAAAGAAAGGAAATGCGTGAACGCCAGATGACGATTATTGTTTGGGGACAAAATAAAACCCAAAGGGCGTAACTTTTTTTAGAGTGTAGGTAAAATGATTCATCAGCTGATGCTATTCCTTCATCATTTGAGGTTGGCTTTTCTGCTTCATGAGTCACCAAGTAAAGAAGCACGCTTTACAGGAGATCAGAGCCGTTGTTTTGTGGCGAGGCTAAAAAACTAATGCAGCCATTGAAGGAGTTGTTGAAATCTACTGTAAGTTGATGACATTCTCGGTGGAACGGGCACGTGCTTTGCTAACGCACAAGGCTAAGCGGCCTAGCTCTGCTGATGCTACCGGGGCCAGCGTTCACCGCGGGACCGAAGGGCGCTCCGGCAAACAAGCTGGAAAACGGGTTTGACCCTTCGTAGCCCAAGCGTGGCCCGTGCAATGTCTCAGAAGTGTTGCGCACATTCATAACTCGGCGGCAACCGCGCGGGTGTCAGCTGCAGTGCGTCGTCGTCGGGCGCCTGCCATAATAAATGGATCCATGGGCCGCGACGCCGCCGCCTTACAAGCAGGTCCCGGCAGGAAAGGAGGCGCGTCAGCGCTTGAGTTGAACACTGACTCGGGCAGGAGAACTGGCCGTGATTGATCGCTGGACGTCGGGGGAAAAGTGTTTAACGTCGCTTCCTCGGGGTGGGTTTTAACGCCGCAGGATCGGCAAGAAAATGGGGGTGGGGGTGTTGCATAGTGCTTCTAAACAGTGTGCCGTGAGAGACGTGGCATGTATACCTGTTTCAAAGCGCTTGCTCGCTCGGCTGTGCACGCGTATGCATGCGTGCGCTGCTGGGATTCCACGTATGGCTACGCAGTCACGCCACCCTCGCGGCGCGTCGCCGGCAGCTGCCTGTCACAGAGGCAGCTCGCTAGGCGCAACAGTCAGTTTTTCAAGAAACCGGGAGTAGGCTGAGTGATGACGGTGTGGTAGCGGCAACCTGGGATGGGAGGTGTGCGTGTGTGTGGGTCGGAGGGAGGGCGGGGGTGGAGGGGGGTTAAGCCTACTTAACCCCCCTCCACCCGCTGCCATACACCGAGTTTAGAAGACGGTGGGTTAAGACCTTCGCTCGCGTCGACCAGAAATGGAGGCGCTTTCGGAGGCGACAGCTCGCGTTAGTCAAAACGCTCAAAGCTGGTACACTCGTGTGGTTTCCCGGAGCGTAAAGACCACAAACAAAGCTACTCTGGGTTGGCGGCAGCTTGGCAGTTTCAGCCGAGTTCATGTCCGTTTGCCTTTAGTTACAGAGTAAGGCTGGCTGGCTTCTGCTGCTTTCGAGAAGAATCTAATTAAAATCCTGTCACCGGCACGACTCGTGGCTAGCGGTGAAAGTAAAAGTGAGAGGAAACTTAGAGCGCCTGCGCAGCTTTGCACTTGATCGCGAGTGACGAGAAAGAAGGCCAGAGATGAGAGAGGCCGCGTTCAGCACGAGAGCAGGGTTTTCTGCGACATGTCTGATGGGCCACTAATGTGGTGAGGCGCGAGTCTGTCACTAATCTAGAAGCGCTTTTTATTGTCTTCTTCGCACCTTCTTCTTTACGCTATATTCTCCGAAAAGTAATCACGAATATTACATGTTAGGCAACTTCAAGAACTAGGAGCTGTTCTTTGCATCGCCGCTTCCGCGTGGCGGACAAGTATATTGGCAAACTTCAAAGTGCTGTTCGTTAGCTTAGAAAAAATTAAGAATAATAACAAAAAACAGTGCAACAGTTTTTGGCTTTGAAAATTGACGGGTTTTATGCCGGTGTGACAACATTGCGGTCAACCTTTCACATGGCTACGTGTCTCTCCTTCTCACTTTCCCAAGGTCTTGCTTACTGTTTGTAGTCGAACCAATAACTAACACTGCCAGAGAAAATGCGGGCGTGGTATAAAAGACGCCGGCGACAAGCACTTGGTGCAGCGGCTTTCCTCCACATAGTCGCAATAGTGAACAGGGCACGTGCTAACGAAAATGACATGTAATGGAAGGCCAGTATCAATTCCCATTAACAATTGAAAAATGTGTTTCTCGCTTCAACCCGCAAACAGTAGCCCTTTCAGCCACGCCAAACCAACTGGACAAGCGCCCGCTAATGGAAAACGACGTTCTTGGAAGCTGGCCTGCACGAACATCAGCGCGAGCCGCTATGAAGGCACTACTGCGTTATTTAAAGCGCACTGGACATTGTGACAAATTGTGACTGTACACTGTGTGACATAGTATGTAATAGTGGGACGTTGACACTGTGTAACACCATGTAACGCTTTTGCAGACTGCGTGATGGCGCCCACAGAAACTGTTCCGTATTGTGTGTGCGCGCGTTTTTTTCTGTTCTTTCTCTCTCATCTATCGCATCCCTTCCCCCTCCCCCGGTACAGGGTAGCCAACCAGAGATGGAAGGAAGGAAGGAAAAAGTGGAGAAGGAAAGGTAGGGAGGTTAACCAGTATGGCTTAACCGGTTTGCTACCCTACACATGGGAGAGGGATGGGGGAGATTAAAGATGGGGAAGGGGGAGAGGGAGAGAGAGCACATATCACAGCACACACACATGGTCCGTTGGAGTCCATCATTCTGGCATGGTACGCGACGTCACTCTCACAGCCGCTTGTCCAATCCCGTCTCTTTCAAAAACCGAAGTAGTGCCTTTGTCGCCTTCACCTGCGATATCTTCTGTCGGCGGCATGTGAAAATCGTGTCGAGCGACAATGGTCTACTGTCAAGGCGCGCTAGAACAGATGCCAGGGACTGTCGCTGAACGTTATAGTCAGGACAGTCGCACAGAACATGTTCCAGCGTCTCCTCGCAAAGGCAGGCATTACAGAGATCGTTGTCGGCCATTCCAATGCGGAAGGAGTAAGATTTGGTGAAAGCCACCCCCAGCCATAAGCGATAAAGCAGGGTCGCCTCTCTTCGACGCAGTCCAGTTGGCATATAGAGATGCATCAAAGAGGGCAGGTGGTATTGACGGTTGCTCTGGGTGGTCTGGCTGTTTGGTGTGCACCATAGAGATAGCGTGATCTCATGTGCAAGCACTCGAAGTCTGCTAGCTGCGTCGGATCGTGAAAGCGGTATGGCCTCTTCTTGTGCGTCCTCAAGAGCTGCCCGAGCGGCATTATCGGCGTCTTCATTTCCAGTGACGCCGCAGTGACTTGGCAGCCACTGAAACGTCACATGGTGTCCTTTCTCCTGTGATGTATGGAGTAGGCATCTAATATCGAATACGAGCTGTTCGAATGGCCCGCGATGCAGAGCTGATAGTACAGATTGTAGGGCTGCCTTTGAATCGCTGAAGATTGACCATTGCCGAGGTGGCTCCCGATTGACGACACGAAGTGCAGCGCGAAGAGCAGCTAGTTCAGCAGATGTCGATGTTGTTGGGTGGTCAGTCCTAAATCTGATGGTAATAGCTTTTGCTGGGACAACCACAGCACCGGACGAACACTGGATGTTTGTGGAACCATCGGTATAAATGTGTTCCCTGTCCGCGTACCTCTCGTGCAGAAGAAGCAGAGACAGTTGTTTGAGCACAGGCGACGACAGTTCAGACTTTTTTCCGATTCCTGGTACACTGAGATGGACTGTAGGGCTGATAAGATACCAAGGGGGTATCGATGGTTTAGATGCAGCGGTGAAGCCCGATGGCAGTTTGTCGTTGTATTTGATGATAGTTTTAGCGAATGATGATTGGTGCCTGTCCGAAGGTAGTGCTGGAAGGTGGTGATAGGTGGCACGTGCAAAATGTCTGATGTGCGTTCTCAGGGCTTCCACCGTAATGTGAGTTCGCATTGGATGGTCCCGAGCAATCGCAATAGTTGCCTCTGTTGAGGTGCATCTGGGCAAACCAAGGCAGACTCTGAGTGCTTGAGCTTGTGCTGCCTGCAGAACACGAATATTTGTCTTGCAGGTGTTGGTCAGTACAGGTAGACTATATCTTAGAAAACCGAGAAAGAGAGCTCTGTAGAGTTTAAGCATTGCGTCTACTGACATCCCCCACGTCTTTCCTGCCAAGTATTGAAACAACTGGGAAGTTGCTGTCAGGCGCCGTTTCATGTAGGCCACGTGCGGGCTCCAACAGAGGTCTCGGTCAATTATTACGCCAAGGAATCTGTGGGTTCGGACATAGGAAATAGTCCGCCCATTGATTGAGATGATATAAGGCGTCATCGGTTTGCGAGTAAATGCTACTAGTGCGCATTTTTCTGGTGATATGCTGAGTCCCTGTTTACACAAGTAGTTCGCTGTCAAAGTGGCCGCTCTTTGAAGTCGCGCACGTATCTGAGGACGTGTGACTGCCGAAGTCCAGACACAGATGTCGTCAGCGTATATTGAAATTTTGATGGTAGTTGGCAAGTACTCAGCAAGTCCAACAAGAGCGAGGTTGAATAGCGTCGGGCTGAGAGCACCGCCTTGAGGAACGCCCCTGCTGGTATAGCGTCGCGTAGTTGGGCCATCGTCAGTTAACACAAAGAATGATCTTGCAGATAGGTAGCTTGCAATCCACAAAAAAACTCGACCACCTAGGCCAACCGTCGCAAGGGCGTCGAGAATGGCCTCATGTAATACGTTATCGTATGCCCCTTTCACATCTAGGAATAAAGCTGCAGATAAACGCTTACGGGACTTTTCGTGCTGGACATAGGAAACGAGATCAACTACATTGTCGATAGAAGAGCGGTCACGTCGGAAACCAGCCATGGAAATCGGATAAATCTTGTAGTATTCAAGGTACCATTCCAGGCGGCCAAGGATCATCCGTTCCATTATCTTTCCTACACAGCTGGCCAGCGCTATTGGGCGGTAAGAGGTGAGCTCTAATGGGGATTTGCCCTGCTTTAAGAGTGGCACCAGGCGGCTTACTTTCCATTCGTCAGGAACATTTCCCTCCTGCCATGAGGAGTTGTAAAGGCTCAACAACTCTATCCGTGCGGACTCTCCGAGATAGCACAAGGCCCGGTATGATATACCATCCGGACCCGGAGATGATGAGCGCCTGCAGAGAGCTAGAGCCGCTTCGAGCTCCTCCATTGTAAAAGGAAGGTCCATGCGGCCATCACGTGAATTGGGGACGTCAGCTCGGGTTGGAGGATCTGGACGAGTAGCTTGGTCTGCGATCCGCGCACAAAAGTCTTCTGCGACATCGATGTCTTGCCGCCCTTGGAAAAGCGCTAGCGCCTTGAATGGGAAACGCCGTTCCGGAAGGCAACGCAGACCTTGCACCGTTTTCCATATGTGAGACAGTGGCTTGCGGGGGTCGAGTTTCTGGCAAAACGTTGCCCAACGTTCCGACGCTAATCTATCCATACGACGCTGAATCTTCTTTTGCATCCTCCTGGCTGCCCTAAGGTCATGAATTGATTTCGTACGCCGATATCGACGTTCCGCCCGGCGACGAAGCGCTCGAAGGCGCTCTAATTCTATGTCGAAGTCATTCCGCGTGGAAGAGGTCGTCATCATGCGAGTGGCGTTTTGCATCGTCATTTTAATCGTTTGCTCTAACCCTGATGGTAGGCCCTCGCGGCAGGCATCTTCCATCTCAGATTTGAAGTTGGCCCATTGAATCGTCCGAATGGTATTCCGTAAGCCTGATCTAGACGACAAGCCTTTGATGTTCAGATAGGTGGGAATGTGGTCACTCCCATGTGTCTCAATGTCTGGAAACCACTTCACACATCTGGCGAGAGAGTTGGAGACGAAAGCAAGGTCGAGGCAGCTGCCGTATGTCACGCCGCGAAGAAAGGTGGGGCTACCATCGTTCAGGAGAGTAAGGCCATAGTTGTGGGCGATGCTTGCTAATCTTCGTCCTCTTGCATTTGTCCGTGTACTTCCCCATGCTGGATGGTGTGCATTGAAATCTCCTATGATGACCCATGGGGCGGGACAAACACTCAAGATATCCGCAAATCTTTTGGTATCGAAATTGCAGGAAGGCGATATATACACGCCTATGAGAGTAAACAAGAGTTTGTTCCTTTTAACTGTGATGCATATATATTGATTGTCGTCGTGGGGAGCAATTGGTTGCAAAACATAGGTGAGTTCACGACGAACAAAAATGACGATTTTGCTGCATGCACCATTTGTTGATGACATGATAAATTCGTATCCTGACAGTCTTATTGATTTCGACAAGTTGGGCTCACAAATGACGATGAGGGGAAACAGATTGGTGTACACAAACTGCCGAAAATCTGAAATTCGTGATTTTAGCCCTCTGGCGTTCCATTGGATGATGGACGCAGCCTTGACTTCTTTCCGGAAGGATGGGGTATGGGTAGCCATCTTTCTAGTTGAGGGATGCAAGCACTGGGCCTAAGGCGTCCAGCACTTTAAGTGCTGGATAACCAGAGATAATTACTGGTTAACCTCCATGTCCTTCCTTTGCATTCCTCTCTCTCTCTCTCTCTTGTTACACCGGAAAGTTCTCGTTTCAAAAGAATGCATGTCTACAGCCAAGAGGGGCCATGAGATTGAGGTACACTCCGTGGCTCTGTTGCTCAGAAGCAGGGTTCCAACTTGTTGCAACCGATAAACGCTGAAAAAGCAAATATATATAAAAAATGGTGAAAACCAAAAAAGACAAATTATTTGTTTGTTTTCTGCACAGCGTATTTCGTCCGATTGTGCGTGATAGAAGGCTACTATTTTGGCAGCCGCGCATTTCAACGCAGGACAACTAATTGAGGCAAGTGCATCCTCAGGTTTAATAATATAATTTATTCGATCATTCAGAGAAACTTAGTCGCCAGCTCATCGTCTTCACTTCATCTTGCGTGCCTACCGCGTGTCGCATCTACTTTCGTGTAAAACAATAGCACCTGTCAAACAGTGTGGTCACGAGAGCACTCCAAAAGCCTGAGTTCATAACACTTCCGATAGCCTTCTGCATCTATCGCCGCTCCTTGGCAATTCGACAGGTTATCGCATCGAATTACATCGAATGTTTCTTTTACAAAAGGAAAAGACACCGATTCGAACTTTCCTAGAAACAATCGAAAATCAGGCTTCATATTCACAAAAGGCTCGTACGCTACAATTACCTGTAAAAAAAATAAATTCTGCGAATCCTGATGCTGGACATGTTATTAGCGTAGGCGGCTGGTGGTCAATGGCGAAAGTGCCCTTACGAACGAATAGCTTTGTGAATTTGTCCCCAGAATTCTATTTATGATGTATGCAACGTGGCACTTATTAAGACTGTCGCTACGCCTTTTGTCGCTGTTGTTAAGCTTTGTGAATAAAATACCGATGAATAGATGGTGGCCTCGAACAAACAAACAATAGCAGCAACTACAACAACAAGTGAATAACTCTGCCGCATGTGTGCCGGAGCCATTGCGACCGCTGTGCACCCGTCTCACTAAGGTGGAAGCTCTGGAGCAATGTTCCTCAAAGTGGGGTCCCGTAGATCCCCGAAGCCCTGGAGAGGTTTGAAGGCGGTCCGCGGGGACTGCTTTACAGATGCGCCGCTGACGACCTTTACGGCTTGCAAAGGCGAGCGAGACACCGGCGAGCCATCTGAGACGTCCTGTGTCCGCAAAACTTACATTCTTTTCACCGATCCTTAATAACAAAAATAAGAATGAACTTTTACGTTAGACCACACTTCCGACTACGTCATGTTTCCGGGGATGCATGTTTTTAGTTAGAATTCATTTCGCATTTCTTATCGACATATTTTTCCGTGAAGTCAATATGAAAAGAAAATCAAGACAATACCTGAATAGCCTGTGAGCGGGTCAAGGTATTCCTGACGGCTCAAGTGAAGCTCCATGGAATCCTGCCGGTTGGTTTTAAAGCAGCTGCTGCCGTATCGTTGGCTTCATAGGGTATGCAAGCGGGAACGCGAAACGATGAAAAAGCATATTTGTAATGCACTTAAGCAAATCCTTGACGTGCTTGCAGCATTCTACTTCAAACAAATAGAGGACTCTCGTCTCAGTGATATATGAGAGAAAACAGAACTTTTCGCCTGAGCGATGCGTGCGTCTGCCGTTGCTAAAAATATGCTTGCTAGCTGCTAGCTAAGGATTTTGTTGCAGATATCTCTTTGCAAATACCGTTTTTCGTCTTGTATATGCAAAAGAAAAACATATACAAAAATGAATAAAAACAACCTGGGTGATGCTACAGGCCTCGAGTGCATTTTCACACGCGGGAGGTTGCGCGTGGGCCTGCAACGTTATTCTTGGCTCTATCTCAGCTCTCCGCATGTCCGGATTCTATAGGCATTTCTAATAGCGGTAGTTGGGGCTTAGCCGGATTTTCGCGATGCCGCGAGCTTTCTTAGTTTTATGAATTTACTACTCACTGCCTCGATGATTCGGGTAGGTCATGAAGCATCGTAGAAATATGAGCAAAAGTCACAGGACTGCGCGGCACATGCAGCCCAGTCGCAGCGTGACCTGGAGGAGCGACTCCATTTTCGGCAGCACGTACTCGAGAGTCTTCGCGGTGAAGTCTCTTCGCGTCGTTCTCACGACAACGATCTGAACTGTCTGATTGGCATCGATGGTGAGCTGCGGCTCGTGCTGCTCTCTGAACAGTGGTCTGCTGTGTCCGAAGTTGCCTGCTTGCAGCCGTGCGCGTAGCTCTACGATTCGCTTCTTCAACAGCGGTTCCGACTTTGCGAGGAGGCGCCATAATGTGTACCGAAGAGTAAACGCAGGTATTTATACTACCCGGCGCACATGTCGCATTCCTTGACCCGCATCTGGCCCAATACGATGCTGCTCTCACTGCTGATGAGGATTTATTGGATCCCCTTTGAAACGGGGCGGTGTCAAATAGTCACCCAGCATGCTTGAGTTAACCAGGTCCATCTACATGCCGCATGCTATTGCTGCATGCAACTGCTACATGTCGCGACACCGGGTGGAATGCAATGCAACTGCAATTCAAAGTTTGCACGCATCGACACTACGCGGCGTGCATCATCACATCGCGTGATAAATGGCACGATACGATGCTAAGGATGATTATAATGGTTTGTTGGCATTCCCTTTGAAACGGGGTGGTGACAGTCACCTACCCTGCTTGATTTATTCAGGCATGCTATACATATGTTTAACTCTAGCATCTCTTGTGTACACCGCCTTGTTCTTCTTTTTCTTCCTCAAGGTTATACTTTATCTACCTCGTACCACTACCTATGCAACTTATATGTAGCATGCCACCTGGTGTAATAATATGTAGCTGCAATACAAAGTGTGCACGTATTGACGCTACACGGCGCGCATCTCACATCGCAAGACAAGTGGCACGATACGATGCTAATGAAGAAGAAGGAGAAGATGAGGAGGAGGATGATTTATTGGCGTACACTTTGAAACAGAGCGGTGACAAACAGCCATAGCCTGCTTGATCTAATCAGGTATGCCATACATGTGTTTTAACATAGAAATTTTTATTCATCCCTGTAATCTTTTTCTTCCTCAAGGTTATACTTTATCTACTTCGTACCACCACCTATGCAAATTCTACGTGGCGTGCCACCTGGTGTAATAATATGCAACGGCAATGCAAAAGACGCCTGTGTAGACGCTACGCAGCGCACATCTCACATCGCAAGACAAGTGAGACGATACGATGATGAAGCTGATAATGATGATAATATATTGGCATCCCATTTGAAACGGAGCGGTGACATAGTCACCTAGCCAGCTTGATTTAACCAGCTGCGCATGTTTTTTCTTTCTTTTTAGCATTGCTGTATACATCTCTTTAATCTTTTTCTTCTTCAAGCCTTCTCTATCTTCCTTGTACCGTTGCATAGGCAGCGGTACAAGGTACCGCTACATAACTGCTACATGGTGTAATAATACCTGGTGTAATTATATGTCACTGCAATGCGAATTGTGCGCATATCGACGCTACGCGGCACGCATGTTCCGCCGCTTGTCTCTTCGCGTGCTAGGACGCGTTTATAGGGCGTGTTTCCGCTGCGAGCTAGCAAGCGCTGGCGTGGCTCAGTGGTAGAGCAGCGGCCCTCCGCTCTGCGGTCCCCGATTCAATGCCGGCGGTAACTGTATTTTTTTTTCTCACACCCGGAGATAGCTACGACGAACAGCGGCAGCGGTGGCGGTCAACATCGCCTACCGAAGCGGTCGGTGTTGGAATGAGTCCATAACAGCATATGCTGTACGACAAATGCCTTCCCACAGTGATGATTCTTCCTTAGATTTAAAGAGTGCCTCTTCGCTAAACCATATTTTGGCTAAGCAAGAACAATGTTCGGACGCCCAGCACGTCCCAGATTGCGGATGCCATGCAGACGTTGGCGACAAATGGAGAGTTGGAAATTGTGTGTTCGCGACAATTTCTGCCGAGAACACATTCGTGCGACCACCAGCTGAATTTATTGCGACCATTCCGGGTTGACGACACCCAGTTTGGCAAAGAATGGATTCACTAAACTATTCCTTTCCTGGCCGATAGGTCACTCTGCACACACTTACGTCCACGATATTGTGCATCAAATCTACTTTGATAGCGTTCTGCATATCGCTAAAGTGTTCAACTGCAATCAAACTGCAAGTCTGGCGAGGGGCAACCTTGCAATGGGGGATACGCGTGAAGGCTGCCCCGTACGGGCAGCCATCTATTTCATGCCCGCTGCTCAACCCTGTTTTCTCCTATTTTCCCTGCAAGCGTCACTCTCCACCCCTTCGTCTTTTCTCGCAACAAAGGAGGTGTTTTGGACCGGACCAGTTCTTATTGGCGCGGCTATCTCATTTGGGCCTGCGATGGCGTCGCGCGAACGCTCGCGCGCTCGCGTACACCCTCCGCATCGGCTGCAATGCCGAGAAGGGGCCGGAAGGAATCGGCGGGCCTAGTTAGGAAGCCTGCCGGGTTTCTGCCTCTTGAAATGACTACGTTGAGAGCCTATTTTCCGGCTCAGCGAACAGCCGGGCCGGCCCGTTTCTCTCTGCTGTGCCTTTTCCTCGTTCTTTTTTTTCCTGTTTGCCCTCCTGCCGCCCCCGCAGACCCCTACCTCCACTGTAGCTACCACCCTTCAACCTCCCTCCTTCCCCCAGCCACCCCCCTTTGCAAGGGGAAAAAGCAAAGGGATGGCGCTTTGCTTTTTGTTTTCTTTTCTACCTTTGCACTTTGGCAGCAGCACGCTTCACTTCGGCTCTAATTTTATTTTGCCCCTTCCTTGCCCGGCTCGTTTCTTAGTGCTCGCTTCTTGGTTTCTCTCCCGGGAAAGCATCGCAGGCGGCCGCCGGATGGTGCATGGGAGCGCGCTTAGAGCATTCGCTTTCTCTTTTTGTATGTATGTTCTTTAAAAAAATCCACGCGGGCTTTCACAATTTGGTGTTGTTTCTTTGCTGCTGTGCTCTCTAGATCGGTTTTGTTGTGTTCTTTTCGCCGCTGCAGCCAGTCGTGCAGCGTGACCCGGTTTCTTTGTTTGCGCTCTTTTGTTCTTTGCTGGCCACAGGTCGCAAGGGAAGCGTGCATGCCGGCATCACCTATACCTACACCGACCGACGTACCTACGCACCCCCCCCCCCCAACCTTCTGCTCTCGCGTGGCGGGCTCGCTGCGAACTGACCGAACCGCAGCCGGGCTGCGTGAATTTATGCCGGCTGGTGTAATTGCCGGTTCCAGGAACGGCACCCGCAGAAACCCTACTCGTGGTCAGAAATTGCGCTATTTCGCAAGCTCGTAGGCCCGAAGTGAAGGGAGTCGACTAAAACAAAATAAAAAAAGCGACAATAACAAGCATATAAGAAATTACCTCACTCCATCGCTGTCTGCAAGTCGCGGCCTTTTATTCCTGTTCCGTTTTGCCGTCCAGACAGAAAGTTGGCCGGGATTCTCATGCATACAAAATGTACGGTACGCAAACAAAGCATCAAGAATGTGTGTTGTTTCTTGGCTCAAGGAACAGGAACCTTTGTTGTCCGCTCGATAGAGGCAATAGCGTATTAGAAGACGCAACCGTCGCTCCAGAGATCGCTAGTGTGAAAGATAAATGTAGTAGACTTAACTTATAGCAGCCTTTTTTCTCGACCTGTAGAGGACACATCAGTGGTAGAGAGTAAAATTTGATTGATAATAATTATTTTAGAGCTTCAAAGCTGACACAGAATTGATAAGTACAGTAAAATACCGTTATGACTGTTGCGTTAATTAAGGAAGAAGCCTCTTCCCAATGAACCATATATTAAATAATGGAATATAGAAAAACAGGCACAGTTGATCCTAGCCTTACCGTAACACTAAGACGCTATTATGTAAATGAAGTAGTAAAGGCTTAAAAGTTAGCAAGTAATAGTAGTAAAAGCACTGGCACGGGGCAGATAAATGCAATACAAAGCAAGAGACACTATCCCGAAACCCAAGAAGGCAATATGCTCTGAAGAATAATTATAAAACATCTACATCGCCGCTCTTGCGATATCGCGCGGAGTAAATCAGAAAAAAAATTCGCCTGTCGCGCAAATGTGGACTGTTGATGGTTGTTTCTCGTCATCGTCATAATAGTAATCAATTCAAGTTCACTGCAAGACAAAAGTATCTCCCATTGTAAACACTACTAGGTAACATTCTTTCGATTGGCAGAAAAATGTACTTCGTTGAGAGTGGCTGCCATAAATAACCGACTTATGTGTGATATTTATTTCAAATACTGCGGCTGAAAACAATAATGACAGCCAATTACACCAAAGTCGTCTACTAATTATCCAAGTCGTAAGCACTTCGGAAAAGTATGGCACGCTATTACAGGGAAAAAAAGGAAAGGTATTATGCACTCAGGCGAAGAGTAGGAACCCTGACGTAATAGTTGTGCGGAAACCTGCAAGGTGGAGACAAGTAATTAGCGGCTGCCCCGGAAATGCGGTGGTCCCGGGTTCGAGTCCCGGACCAGGACGAATTTTCCTTCAACTGTGAGGATTTTCTTTCGAGGAACCCGTATGGGTTTCCTTTTTAGCAACTGCTACGAACGGGTGGATGTCTGATTTTCCCTTTATTGAGTAGGAACGATGTAATTCACAACTTACCGAAAAATAATTCCATAAGGGCTAGTATTGCATTGACGCTTCAGCGAGAGATGCGGCTGTCTTTTCCGCAGATAGGGGTTTAAACAAAAGGGATCATATTGAGCTTGACCATTCATGTTGCCCTCAACAGTGGCTAAGGCATTCCACTACACACCAATTCCTGAATGGCGAAGTAGTATGTTGTACCACGTATGTATAGCAAATTTGGTCAAGAAAAGAAAGAACTTCCGACCTTCATTGTCCTTTATTTCAGTAAGGTGCACATTGACACAAGTTTCACGTCAATGAATCGAATTAATAAAGTTTACAAGATCGCGGGCGGCAAATTTGGTGTAAAATATTTTCTTTGTGACATGCACCCATTTACTATAATGCAGTATTCCTTACCGCATGCGAGACACGTTGCGACTGGTAAGTACGTAGGTTGCTGCCCTCGTTTAAGGCATTTTCAATAAAAAAATAGTAATGTGTACATCCAATCGTGGTATTGCAAGACGGTCTCACGGAATTACAGACCCACACTCTAACCATGAGATCAATATTTTTTTTCATACTATTTATTGTAGCGAGCGTATCAATGTATTAGAGAGCTGCACTGACACTGACAAATACATCACACATCAACGGTCGCAAAAAAAAACCCACACATACACACAAAAGTACGAGCATATTTCCAACTAAAGAGGCAGCAAAGACAACCAGCTGATCAAGAGAAGGTACCAGTCTGGTTTGATCTCCGTTTGGTCATACATGTCCTTCAAGTGAACAATCATTTGAGAGAATAAAGAATGGGTTCAGTATAGAAGTTCAATATGCGCGTCTTCCACAAACTATGTTGTGCACTTAGTAAAAAGATATCAAAAGGTACCTCATCCTGATGGGGCGCAATCAAGTATCAGACAATATCTATATTCAAAGTAAATACTTTCTTCAGAGTGCTTTACGGCACGGCCGAAAAAAATAAAATTGCACTTACAACTTAGAAAACAATGCTTTGTAGGTTAAAGTACATTTAAGGTACATCAAGGTACCTTTAAGGTAGGTAACGTTTGAGTGTGTAATTTAATGAAAATGTTTTCCTACATGTGGGAACGCACCTTGCGGATACGTTCAAGTACATCGCACCCTGACAGGTCAGAGAAGGCACAGCAATAAAAAAGACGGGGACATTAAATTTTTCTATATCTGTTTTAGTGAGTTAGCATTCTTAAGGTATTTCATGCCCTTTCAAGGGGTCTCTAACCGTTTTCTCACCTACCATGGTCCATGGTCGAATGGGCGGCGCATCGGGCTGCTGTGCTGGGGGAGCAGAATTCGAAACAAACCTTCAGACAAACTTCGGTCTCTCGGTACGTGGTGTTAGGGTTCACCGTGTGCGGCGATGAAGGAAGCGGATGCCAAGCGCCTGAGACACGACGTGCCTAATCATCACGCTCGTGAACATGAAAAGACTTGTCCATAGGGTGTGTGCGACGGAATTAAGTACCAGTGCAGATCCTACTCTCCTCTGTCCTTCATTCAACCACTCTGCGCCAGTTAGTGATCTTAGTCCGCATTCCTGCGTGTGGGTTGGCCGCAACCTGTGCTCCCAAGCTCTACATTAGTGAGTGGTTATTCTTTGTATTCCTCTGTGTGGATTGCGAAAGAGTGATTTTTCTCCGTATTCTGTGTGCGGACAGGGCCCTCTACCAGGGAGCAAGAGCGAATGCGGCTGCCTGGATGGTGTAGCGTATAAGAAGGCCAGCAAAGACGCCACAGACAGATCTTCTCTACCTATGCATTGTGGGGATGCGCGACTCTCACGCGTCCCCTGATAGATTGTTTTCCCGCTTAGCTCCCGTCCCCTGTAATCCGGCTTCACCGCGTAGATTTGGCGCGAGTGTTGCTCTGCTAGCGCCACCTAACGGCGGGTTTACTTGGGCGCAAAAAGGAGTAGGCTCGTCCTCTTTGGCTCAGGCTCGGCAAGCGACGCGGACGTTCCACGCTCGCATCGATCCATGCTTCCGCGAGACCGTCTCGCGAGGCCTACACAGGAATAAACGTACGCGACCGTTCAAACGCACCACCGTTCGCGCGAACGACGAGGCATTAGTGTCCAGCATGGGGCGAACATATTCGCTCGTCATCCGGTCGCGGAGAGTCGGACTTCCGCGATTTGTCGTGCGCCCATCTGTATGTTTTGTGGATAACAGCTCCAGTCTATGAAAGATGCAATAAATGCCCTTGTGTTTGTTTGCGCAAATGTGTTGTCGTTCCTTTGTCCCAAGAGTATGGTTGAGAACCCCACAGCGTGCAGGAGTACGTACGCTGAACGTTTGTACTTCTTGTCTTAGAGCGCACCGCTCCCACGAATGATGTATTAAACTTCTGTTATTATTTTTACATCGCCTTGTCTCTCCTGCCAGAGCCTCTCCGATGGTCACTCTCGTTGAAGCTCCAAGCAGACGCTGTTACGGTCGCCGAAACCCCTTTTCCGTAACAACAGGTACCAGCATTGGCAATGTGTACATATGTGCCGCTCTTCAACGAACCTCTTTCACGCCGATATGGGTCACTGTAGATACGGGGCCGGGTAGGTAGCATTGTTCGAAGAAACTCGTTGCCGGCGACTTGGAGCGCTGGGGATGTGCCATTCAGTCTGTGCTGGTCTTCAGTGAACATCTTTGATGCCAACTTGGGTCACTGGGTATGTGCCAGTAAGTGCGTGGCGCGCTTCAATGAACGTGTTTGACGTCAACTTGGGTAACTAAGTACGTGCCATTAAGAAT
Source organism: Dermacentor albipictus (assembly GCF_038994185.2). Classification (NCBI taxonomy): domain Eukaryota; kingdom Metazoa; phylum Arthropoda; class Arachnida; order Ixodida; family Ixodidae; genus Dermacentor; species Dermacentor albipictus. The sequence goes on along the minus strand of NC_091821.1, from coordinate 264,409,138 downwards.
GTGCCGCTCTACAATTACGAAAAAGTTCCTTTAAATTTCTCCATTTCTGGGTCGAATCGAGCCCACTTCACAAGCGTTCTTCAAGGTCAGCAAACGGACGTTTTAGCACACTGCGCCACAAATGCACTGGGTATGTGTCGCTTTTCATCAAACGTCTTTCAAGCCAACGCTTTCGTGAACTACGCCATGAATGCACTGAGTGAACCTTTCGCCAACTTTGGGTCAATGAGTACGGGCCACTGGCTGTACGGAAAGCAAGGAAACAATTGTCAGCGTTCGCAGACCCCGCCGCGCTACGCTTCTCGTCTCGGAAGCCACGCGGAAACTTCTCCGCAGTGCCGGAAGACGACGAAGTGTCTTCTTGGCAGAACGCTTGTTTCTGTGCTCTGTGAATTTTTGGGTGAAATCTTCGCTATTCGAGGTGCCTCGCCTCCCCGTCTTGCGGCCATGGACGCGGAGCATGCCAGAGACCCGCCTGGCCAGAAGTCATCACGGCCGTCAACCGCAAGGAAGCGAGTTGGCTCCCCCAGTGACACCGAAGACACCGAGCTGTACTCTATGTCGGAAGACGACTCATCCGACGACGGCTTCATACCCGTCCGGAGTAAGAGGGCGAAGAGAAAAATCGCCAACACAGCGCCGTCAACTCCTGCGAGCACAACGACTGTGAAGACAAGGCCTGCGCGCTGGCCACACGTCATCATCTTTATGCCGACAGAACCGTCAAGCAACCTACGATTGCTGAACAGGCAAGCCCTATCCATTTTTCTGGAGTGTGCGGTGCCGGATCAAATTAAAGACATAAGAATAAATCCACGCAAGAATATACTCGCCATAGACGTGTACAACGCGAGTGCGCTTGGAAAACTCCAAGAAATCACAGAGCTAGACGGAATCAAAATGCGCCCCTTTATCCCGATCGACAACACATCCATAGCCGGTGTGATTTACGACATTGACATTGCCATTCCCAATGATGACTTACCTAGCCTCATCAAGCCGGCATACGAAGGCACGATCATTACGCAAGTGCGCTGTCTTGGGAATACGCGCTGCGTAAAAGTAATATTCAAGGGGGATTGTATCCCATCCCACGTTAAAGTCGGACATTTCCGCCATCCGGTTCGACCATTCATCCAGAAGCCGCTTCAATGCCATCAGTGTTTCAGGCTAGGCCACGTCAAAGGCGTGTGTCCCAACTCGCTACTGTGTCCCCGTTGCGCTGAACCTCATGCAGAACAGACCTGCGGTGCCACGGTCCTAAAGTGCGTCAACTGTAGCGGCCCTCACGCGGCCTCCTCGAAGGACTGTCCCCGCATCAAGAGGGAGCGCGCGGTTCTTAAGCAAATGGCCAGAGACAATTCTGCCCACAGGGAGGCAGCCGAAGTAGTCCGGCGTCGGCGACGACGTAGGCGCCATCGTACGTCTTCGAAGAAGGCGCATGCGCGAAGTGACAGTACCCACTCCACTGCGGTGCCAGTTAGTCACTCCGCGACAAGGCCCACCACTTCCACGAAGGAAGCAGAAAAGACTCTATCTTTAGAGGAATGGCCTACGCTACCAAGCCGCTCCCTTGCGAAGGAACCTCAGAAGGTCGGGGTCCCACCTGATCCTTCTCCGGCCATGGACGATTCCCCTAAAACAGACCGCCAAGTCATCTCGGTGCTACGTTCTCTCATGGAGGCCATTCGAGCAATTTTAGTGGACATCGGGACACCCTGTGCTCAAAACGCACTTAAAGTGCTGGACGCCTTAGGCCCAGTGCTTGCATCCCTCAACTAGAAAGATGGCTACCCATACCCCATCCTTCCGGAAAGAAGTCAAGGCTGCGTCCATCATCCAATGGAACGCCAGAGGGCTAAAATCACGAATTTCAGATTTTCGGCAGTTTGTGTACACCAATCTGTTTCCCCTCATCGTCATTTGTGAGCCCAACTTGTCGAAATCAATAAGACTGTCAGGATACGAATTTATCATGTCATCAACAAATGGTGCATGCAGCAAAATCGTCATTTTTGTTCGTCGTGAACTCACCTATGTTTTGCAACCAATTGCTCCCCACGACGACAATCAATATATATGCATCACAGTTAAAAGGAACAAACTCTTGTTTACTCTCATAGGCGTGTATATATCGCCTTCCTGCAATTTCGATACCAAAAGATTTGCGGATATCTTGAGTGTTTGTCCCGCCCCATGGGTCATCATAGGAGATTTCAATGCACACCATCCAGCATGGGGAAGTACACGGACAAATGCAAGAGGACGAAGATTAGCAAGCATCGCCCACAACTATGGCCTTACTCTCCTGAACGATGGTAGCCCCACCTTTCTTCGCGGCGTGACATACGGCAGCTGCCTCGACCTTGCTTTCGTCTCCAACTCTCTCGCCAGATGTGTGAAGTGGTTTCCAGACATTGAGACACATGGGAGTGACCACATTCCCACCTATCTGAACATCAAAGGCTTGTCGTCTAGATCAGGCTTACGGAATACCATTCGGACGATTCAATGGGCCAACTTCAAATCTGAGATGGAAGATGCCTGCCGCGAGGGCCTACCATCAGGGTTAGAGCAAACGATTAAAATGACGATGCAAAACGCCACTCGCATGATGACGACCTCTTCCACGCGGAATGACTTCGACATAGAATTAGAGCGCCTTCGAGCGCTTCGTCGCCGGGCGGAACGTCGATATCGGCGTACAAAATCAATTCATGACCTTAGGGCAGCCAGGAGGATGCAAAAGAAGATTCAGCGTCGTATGGATAGATTAGCGTCGGAACGTTGGGCAACGTTTTGCCAGAAACTCGACCCCCGCAAGCCACTGTCTCACATATGGAAAACGGTGCAAGGTCTGCGTTGCCTTCCGGAACGGCGTTTCCCATTCAAGGCGCTAGCGCTTTTCCAAGGGCGGCAAGACATCGATGTCGCAAAAGACTTTTGTGCGCGGATCGCAGACCAAGCTACTCGTCCAGATCCTCCAGCCCGAGCTGACGTCCCCAATTCACGTGATGGCCGCATGGACCTTCCTTTTACAATGGAGGAGCTCGAAGCGGCTCTAGCTCTCTGCAGGCGCTCATCATCTCCGGGTCCGGATGGTATATCATACCGGGCCTTGTGCTATCTCGGAGAGTCCGCACGGATAGAGTTGTTGAGCCTTTACAACTCCTCATGGCAGGAGGGAAATGTTCCTGACGAATGGAAAGTAAGCCGCCTGGTGCCACTCTTAAAGCAGGGCAAATCCCCATTAGAACTCACCTCTTACCGCCCAATAGCGCTGGCCAGCTGTGTAGGAAAGATAATGGAACGGATGATCCTTGGCCGCCTGGAATGGTACCTTGAATACTACAAGATTTATCCGATTTCCATGGCTGGTTTCCGACGTGACCGCTCTTCTATCGACAATGTAGTGGATCTCGTTTCCTATGTCCAGCACGAAAAGTCCCGTAAGCGTTTATCTGCAGCTTTATTCCTAGATGTGAAAGGGGCATACGATAACGTATTACATGAGGCCATTCTCGACGCCCTTGCGACGGTTGGCCTAGGTGGTCGAGTTTTTTTGTGGATTGCAAGCTACCTATCTGCAAGATCATTCTTTGTGTTAACTGACGATGGCCCAACTACGCGACGCTATACCAGCAGGGGCGTTCCTCAAGGCGGTGCTCTCAGCCCGACGCTATTCAACCTCGCTCTTGTTGGACTTGCTGAGTACTTGCCAACTACCATCAAAATTTCAATATACGCTGACGACATCTGTGTCTGGACTTCGGCAGTCACACGTCCTCAGATACGTGCGCGACTTCAAAGAGCGGCCACTTTGACAGCGAACTACTTGTGTAAACAGGGTCTCAGCATATCACCAGAAAAATGCGCACTAGTAGCATTTACTCGCAAACCGATGACGCCTTATATCATCTCAATCAATGGGCGGACTATTTCCTATGTCCGAACCCACAGATTCCTTGGCGTAATAATTGACCGAGACCTCTGTTGGAGCCCGCACGTGGCCTACATGAAACGGCGCCTGACAGCGACTTCCCAGTTGTTTCAATACTTGGCAGGAAAGACGTGGGGGATGTCAGTAGACGCAATGCTTAAACTCTACAGAGCTCTCTTTCTCGGTTTTCTAAGATATAGTCTACCTGTGCTGACCAACACCTGCAAGACAAATATTCGTGTTCTGCAGGCAGCACAAGCTCAAGCACTCAGAGTCTGCCTTGGTTTGCCCAGATGCACCTCAACAGAGGCAACTATTGCGATTGCTCGGGACCATCCAATGCGAACTCACATTACGGTGGAAGCCCTGAGAACGCACATCAGACATTTTGCACGTGCCACCTATCACCACCTTGCAGCACTACCTTCGCACAGGCACCAATCATCATTCGCTAAAACTATCATCAAATACAACGACAAACTGCCATCGGGCTTCACCGCTGCATCTAAACCATCGATACCCCCTTGGTGTCTTATCAGCCCTACAGTCCATCTCAGTGTACCAGGAATCGGAAAAAAGTCTGAACTGTCGTCGCCTGTGCTCAAACAACTGTCTCTGCTTCTTCTGCACGAGAGGTACGCGGACAGGGAACACATTTACACCGATGGTTCCACAAACATCCAGTGTTCGTCCGGTGCTGTGGTTGTCCCAGCAAAAGCTATTACCATCAGCTTTAGGACTGACCACCCAACAACATCGACATCTGCTGAACTAGCTGCTCTTCGCGCTGCACTTCGTGTTGTCAATCGGGAGCCACCTCGGCAATGGTCAATCTTCAGCGATTCAAAGGCAGCCCTACAATCTGTACTATCAGCTCTGCATCGCGGGCCATTCGAGCAGCTCGTATTCGATATTAGATGCCTACTCCATACATCACAGGAGAAAGGACACCATGTGACGTTTCAGTGGCTGCCAAGTCACTGCGGCGTCACTGGAAATGAAGACGCCGAAAATGCCGCTCGGGCAGCTCTTGAAGACGCACAAGAAGAAGCCATACCGCTTTCACGATCCGACGCAGCTAGCAGACTTCGAGTGCTTGCACATGAGATCACGCTATCTCTATGGTGCACACCAAACAGCCAGACCACCCAGAGCAACCGTCAATACCACCTGCCCTCTTTGATGCATCTCTATATGCCATCTGGACTGCGTCGAAGAGAGGCGACCCTGCTTTATTGCTTATGGCTGGGGGTGGCTTTCACCAAATCTTACTCCTTCCGCATTGGAATGGCCGACAACGATCTCTGTAATGCCTGTCTTTGCGAGGAGACGCTGGAACACGTTCTGTGCGACTGTCCTGACTATAACGTTCAGCGACAGTCCCTGGCATCTTTTCTAGCGCGCCTTGACAGTAGACCATTGTCGCTCGACACGATTTTCACATGCCGCCGACAGAAGATATCGCAGGTGAAGGCGACAAAGGGACTACTTCGGTTTTTGAAAGAGACGGGATTGGACAAGCGGCTGTGAGAGTAACGTCGCGTACCATGCCAGAATGATGGACTCCAACGGACGATGTGTGTGTGCTGTGATATGTGCTCTCTCTCCCTCTCCCCCTTCCCCATCTTTAATCTCCCCCATCCCTCTCCCATGTGTAGGGTAGCAAACCGGTTAAGCCATACTGGTTAACCTCCCTACCTTTCCTTCTCCACTTTTTCCTTCCTTCCTTCCTTCCTCCGCAGTGCCACCAGATGGTGCAGCGTGTCCAGAAAGAAGCGCGAGAGAGAAGCCCGGTTGCTGCATGGCGCATTTCTCAGCGTTCGTGCAGTACACGCCTCATACATAACTACTTTCGATAGTGGCAATACGTTGTGTCGTTATATTAATTCAATGCTAAAAGCCTTACCGTCGACATACACCGTGAGGTCGCTGCTGCCACATTCTTTCGACACATTGTATAGAACTTCCGTGTAGAAATGGACATAAGTGTAGATAGATGCAAGGGGGACAGAAAGAGAAAGCGAAAGAAGGCGATGCAAAGAATGTACACGGCGCACAGAATAAAATGGCGTCTCACAATAGTCGCCGAACTCTATCAGAGCATAATATTGGAAAGGTCATAAAAATTATGCTCAGGTTAAGACAGCGATGGTCAAAAGTTATAGTCAACGCATCGATAAGCTGCCAGCAGCAGATATATTTTAGATTGTCTACCCTCATTCTGACTTTATTACTACGCGTCTCTCGGAAACAAGCATGCTAATCCGCATGTGTAGAGGCGCCGACGTATATATAGACGATGAAAACTATGGTTGTATGAGAGCACTCGTGCTGTTCGGTGGCAGGTACGATGCCAACGTGCAAAACCGAGATTCGCAATAATAAGCGCCCTTTATTCGCGCCCTCCCGTGGTGAGTCAAACCGAAAGAAAGAAGCCGCGTAGCCAGCGTTGCCCTTTACTTTTCAGTACAAATGTCTCGACGGGAGGATGGACTGATAGCGTGTGCAGGGAGCGTCGTGCAGAAACAAGAGGCGATAGCGAAGCCCCGTCTGGCGCTCAAAACAAACAAAGAAAACAAGGATTGCGTCAGAGAATAGAGTGGCTGAAGTGACCACAAATGCGTACGTGGCGCAAGGGCTGAAGATAAAAACGGGCGGCCTGTTGCAAAACTCCAAAGGTTGCCGCTGCTGCTCGAGCGCCTGGCATCGCAACGTTCTTGCTACGCACTGGTTCCCGAGGAAGCTCATACAGATAGTTTGCCTTTTCCTCCCCCGTTTGATAAGTGGACCCTTCGCGGGCTTCGGGAGAATTGCGTGAGCCTCTCTCCGCGATCCTCATCACGTTGGCTGGTTCTTGTGGGGCCTCTCACTTCACAGCGTATCCTTCCCCGAACCCTCCGCTCTCAAAAATCGTGGAGGCCATTCCACACCCACGTCGACATACGCCCCCGGAGACTGGACGGCGGGGGAGCTGCGTTTGTCAGCGGAAGGACTTGCGACTCGAGTGCGCTCTCTGCTGAAACGAGAAAGCGCTGCACTCCCTTAATCCACTCCCCACGCCTTGCGTGATAGTTGGGCGCTTTGGCGCGCGCGCCAGCAGCGCGGTCGTTTATTAGCGCTGCGGCGAGTGGCCCCTCAACCTCTCCTACCGCGGTCGTGCACCCATCCCGTGCTTGACGTCTAGGGCACGAAAATCGGGAAGCACGAGGCGAAACGGCGTAAGCAAGCGCCCAGACTTCGAGAGCTAGGAATGTAGGCAGTGCGAGAAGAAAAACAACACGACATTTCCAACACCTCGTGGAGAAACGCGAACAAGTACAAAAAAAAGGAAACGGGAGCCGCCACGTTCCTCCCTGTGGGAACGGCGCACGCTCGGGTCTCAAGCCTGGATGCCGCCGGTCTACCGCAGCCGTTTTGGGGAGTAGACCGGGCATAAGCCCTAGCGACGTGGCCGGGCAATCGCAACTTTCTGGCGACGTGAGCGGCTTGATTCATGGGCTGGGACCGTGGCTGCTGGGCACCACGACTGCTAGTGTCGTTTCTGTCTCGTTTCTTTTATCTCTTGTTTCTGCTTTACGTAACCTTCGTGCCGGCCAGTGCAACTTGTCCGGTGCTGTCTGGTTGGCCAGCAGGCCGAGGGTCACCCGCGATCGCTGGTTGAGCGCGCCCGCGCAGCTGTATTTTCTGTTTTACTCTTCAGATTCGTCTTGCGACCGGGTTCTGCGGTTTACCACGTTCGAAAGCCAGTGCTACGTGGCTGCCTGTTTTCTTGCGTGTGTTGCCTGCTGCCGGCGAGAGCGAGAGGCAGTGGGCAACGCCGGAAATACGAATTATGGCTGCGCCACCTTTAGGCTTCCCACCATAAGCCTGCTTGTGCCGAGACTTTGTTGCGAGCGGGAAGACGTGGCCGGAAAGTTCAGGCACATCCGGGCAATATGCGACTTTAATGGCCCGCTGTTTGGTCACCGAAAAGAAAGCCTAAATTGCATTTTCTTTTATATCTCTGACTTCTTATCGTCATTTTGCAGATAAAGTTTTGCTCTGTGGTTAAATCAAACAATGCGCCCTTTCTAGTTCCGAGGGGCTCGGGAGCAGAGAACGTGAACTGCAGCATTAATTCGCGGCTCCAGCACATTGTTCCCAAAATAAAATTTTCACAATTAATGCTACGTGTAAGTACCACTTACGACTGATTTAAAGCCATCATATCTAGTCAAATGTGCGCTGTAAACAAGAAATTAGCCTATCTGGGAGTTTTAAGAGGTGAAGAGGCCTAATGACTCCCCAGCCTTCGCAGGGTCAGGGATAATTCCATCTTTGGACGCCACGTGCCATGCGGCGAAGTGCCACTTTTTAAGGTTGAGTTGTAGGCCAGCGTCTCTGACTTAGAAGCTCCGCAGCACTTGGCAGTAGTGACGAGCTTTCTTCACTTCGTCTGAGCTGTTTTCTTCATTTCGCTGCCGATCATTCCTGCGAGGCCTGCACGGCCCACCCTATCCTGGTCAGTCGGACACGTGTCGGCCAAATCACCGACACCGTGCAACACAAGGGGGCGTGGACGGCGGCCGCGTCTGTGATTCCGCGCCAGTATTTCTATTAAAAAGCATGGAAACCCTCAACGTCTTCACTTGGCATAAGGTACGAGCTTCGTTCACATCGTCTGAGCAATTTTCTACATTTCTCTGCATATCATTCCAGCGCGGCCTGTCTGGCGCACCGGATCCTGGTGTTTAATTGACACGTGTAGGCCAAACAACCGACACCGTGCAGCACAACGGGGCACGGACGGTGGCCGCGTCCCTGATTCTGCGCCAGTATGTCTACTATAGAAGCATCATTTCAAGACTCAACGTCTTCACTTGGCAGCAGTGACGAGCTTCGTTCGCTACGTCTGAGCCGTTTTCTACGTTTCGCTGCAGGTTGGTGCTAGCACTTTCTGGCCTATTAATTAGTTTTTCACGATCATCCCTGCTGGCAAGCTTTCTGCTTTTTGTTATTTTGCTACTTTATTTTGTGTGCTATCTTTGTGACCTGTGTCTTTTATTCATGTCTAAAGATATAGCAAAGATTAAGGAAGACGTCAAAATTATCTCATGAAAATCAAGGATGACCTTAAACAAGAAATGAAAATCTCGCGCGAATCGTTTGAGAGGAAAATCAGAAATGAAGTGCCCGAATTTCGAGCTGAGCAACGCATTGTTGCCCAGAGCCTTGAGTTTGCTCGCAAAACCATAGAAGATCTGAAAAGCCAACTCGCAGCAGCAGTGGCAAAAAATAATGATTTAACTGAAAGTTACAAAGAACTGCAGGCAAAATGACAGAAACTTGACTCATACATCATATCTAGAGAAACGGCTGGTTCACCTTGAACAATATTCTAGAAACTCTAATATTGAAATTCAAGGCGTCCGAACGGAAGAAAATGAGAACGTGTTGAACGTGCTCTCAGAGATCGCAGAGGCTTTAACGAGCCTATTCAAGAATCGGACATAGAAACATGTCATCGCGTTCCAGCCCGCAATCATGGTCGAAGCAACATTATAGTCCAGTTTAAGTCTAGGGCAAAACGAGATCTGATGCTAAAAAAATAAAAAAGATGTGCATCCGCACATTGATATCGGACTCTCAGACGATGCGCAGATCTACATAAATGAGCATCTCTGCTCTGAAACACTTGCTTTGCATGGCGGTGAGGAGCAAGCATGAGATGCACTGTAAATCTGTTTGGTGTTTCAACGGGAAAATATTCGCATGGAAGTGTCGGGATTCCGATGCTATACAGATCACTCGCCAAGACTGACCTCGAAAAAATTGAATAGAAGCTTTTTACTGTTACACAGCTACTAATGTAAAACAGACAAAATGAACTATCATAGCCTCGCTCTAGCACGTGATGTTCCCCCACAGACTCAATTACAGAAGTCTGTTTTCCACTTGAATGCACGTTCCGCAAATGGAAAAAGAAAGATGATATCATATGCTTTATTAACCAGTTCTTGTTTAGGTTGGACATATTCATAATAACTAAGACTTGGTACTGTGATGGCTGTGATATGCTTTGTCTTGGCGGTTACACACCTTTTTTATTAATTGCCAGAATCGATGAGGTGGTGGTGTTTTTATCTTTGTGAAAAGTAGTCGGACATGTGAACTTGTTTCTGATTCTTCTTTAATTACTGATGACTTTGAAAATTTAACATTTAAAAGTGACAACGAAGTTGTGGCTGTTACATACCGTCCTCCAGTTGGCTACCTCATGAAATTTGTTAATTCTTCGTAGGCTTTTTTTAAAATATATCTGCTCAAATAAATATAATCTTTTATGCGGAGGCGATTTCAAGCTTAAAATTTCGGAAGAGACTCCAATGACATGCGATTTTATCTCATGCCTTCCCTCAGCTGGTTTGACAAATGGTGTCAATCAACGAAAACTTCTATGACAGCATCCAGTTCTTCTTTGTTAGATCTACTGTTTACAAAGGCTGACACGCCTGTTTCTAACGCGAGTACTATATCATCAGACATAAGTCATCAGAGTGCAGTGTTAATGCAATATAGTTCCCCACAAATGCAGAAAAACGTCAGCATGAAACTATCACAGTTTAGCATTTCTCTGATGAGGCATTGCAGGCTTTCAAGCATACTATTAGTATTCATGACTGGTCTTTCGTTTATAAACTAAGAAACGTTCATGAAGCCTATCTAAAGTTTATAGAAACTTCCATAGATAGCTGTCTCATTTTCCTTTTATAAGGTTTAGACCGTCAAAGAAACTAAAAAAAACCATGGGTCACATTTGCTCTTAAACGTATGATAAACAAGAAATATTAAGCTATTTCATGCATTCTTGCGATTTCGGGCGGAAGTATAATTAAAGGAATATAAAATAATTAGAAATAAACTAAACAGTGATCTTCGAAAGGAAGAGATAGCCTATTACGAGAACTTATTTAGTACCAGTACAAGAAACCCAGATACTACTTGGAAAGCTATAAACAGTGTTCTGGGACGCAGGAAGAAAGACCTCATGCCAGTTAAAATTACACTATACCATCACGTATTGACCGGCGAAATTCATGGACAATTCTTGGATTGTTTCAATAAACAGTTCACTTCCAGTATAGCGCCAGACATTGATATTCCATACATGATTGAATTATTCGACGCCCTGAAAGCATAATTCTCAAACCCACAGATGAATCAGAAGTTTTTAGAACACTTATGAGTCTTAATAACAGCAGTGCATTAGATAGAGCCAATCTTCAGATGAGACCTCTAGAGTTTATTTTAGATTATGTTGCCCCGGTACTTGTTTATATATTTGGTTCAGCAGTGGAGTCCGGCGAATTCCCGTGTCAAATGAAGCACTCGCGTATCCGTTCTGTATAAAGGTGGCGGCAAAAACACGCTGAGAAGCCATCGCCCAATATCGATTATACCAGTATTTGTTAAAGGTTTTGAGAAAATGTTGCATTTGCGGTTCTCAAATTTTTTCAATAAAACTGACATTATCAGTGATTCCCAGTTTGGTTTTCAGAAAGAAAGATCTACGGAGCTAGCTCTGTTAAGCCTCAAAGCATTCATTTTAGAAAACATTGACAACAAGCTCTATACATTAGATTTGTTCATTGAATTCACTAAAGCTTTTGATTCACTTGACCATAACATACTATTGCATAAGCTAGAAATGTATGGTGTTAGGGGCACTCCTCTGGCTTTAGTTAAATCATATTTAATAGATCGATTAGAATGCGTGTGTTTAGGAAACTATCGCTCATCTTCATTGCCGATTAGTAGAGGTGTCCCGCCGGGAAGCGTATTAGGCCCCCTTCTTTTTAATGCCTTTATAAATGACATTGTAAAGATTGACAAGACAATGAAATTTATAATATATGCTGATAATGCCACAGTCTTGTTGTCTGGCCAAAATGCAGATGAGTTGGCAGAAGAATGCAATCGCTTATTAGATAACATAAATTATGGTCACTCTCAAGTAAACTTAAAATTAATCCTGGGAAAACAAATGTAATAATTTTGAGAGCAATAAACAAGAGAGTAAACATTTGAACAAGATATTATGTGCGCAGAACAGATAATCGACTACTGCAGTTTGGTTTAGCTTACTACAACTCAGCGTAATATAAATAGAATACTGCTTTTACAGAAAAAAGCTGTCTTTCACATTGCTAAGATTCGTTATTCATCTCCGTCCTCCACGTACTTTCGCATTCACAGAATAATTAAAATCTCAGATATGTATGAGTTTCGCATCCTGCGTTCATTTTACATCTGCTCTTCTGCATTGAAACACTTCTTTCAGACTACTGCATTACTGCAGTGCAGCAGTCATGATATCAATACTCGTAACGTGGGAGAGTGGCTTATACCCCGTTTTCGTACAGATTATAAAGGCCAGTCTTTGAAACATAACATTCCATTTATTCTAAATAAACATAATGACTTAGAGAAACCCACAGTAACTATATTACGTCACATAATTATGAACTACTAATTTATTTATTCATTCAATTATCTATTAAACTAGGGTCCTCGTTAGTATTGAACTTTGATCTACAAAACAGGTTATTCTGGTTTCTGATACTTGATGTATTATTGTTTTATTCTTGTTATTGGTACCGATGTAACTGATGTTATGGTATACTATTGCGGTTACTTCTTGTATTAGTGGTGTTACTATTTCTTTGTTTTAGTAAAATTAGTGTTACATATCATGGTATAATTGTGCATTGTTAGTTCCTTCGATTGCACTTTCTTAATTAATGTATAATGACATTCTACTATCTGCGTAAATTCCTTTCGTGTGTGATGCTCTTAAACATCTGTTATCAGTTTATCCGTCACATGTCGCCATGTATGTATGGTCTCCTGGGCACCGTCAAGCTGTTTTCTTGCAGCTTTTAGCCGAGGAGTCCAGCTAGGATATTTTCTGGTAAATAAAGAGAATTGAATTGAACTGAGGCATCTGTGCACGTGTTTTAGGCGAAGGAGCTGCATTGTAAAGTCAGGACACAAGCAACGATGTCATCGAGGTGACGAAGAAATTTATACCACTTTAAATCACGCAAAATGTTGTCCATAATTTATTTTTTATTCATGTACCCTAAAGGTCCTTTTACAGGCATTACGTAGGTGCTGTTACGTTTCGCCTACGACGCGCGGTGTAGCCTGCGCGGATGCAACGTACGCCGGAGCTTCGTTCAAACCGGCGGACATTTTGGCCCGTTCGGAGCGGCCGCGACGCATCCCCGCCGAGCGCGTCCCGGCATGTTCAGTGCCACGTGTCTTTGTGTGTGCGTGTGTGTGTGTGTGCCCACGCTTGTCAAAGCGCGGCAGCCGGGGAGAGGAGCTCCCCCAGTGTGAAGCGAGGAGGTCTGACCGGCGCCGGCCCGGCTGATGCGTCACCTCCTTGTCCCAACAAGTCTCTCAGTCCGTTCGTCGCCGCTGTCACGTGGTGTCGTCCCGTGACCTTCCTTCTTGCCCGCGACGCCAAGTGTATAAGAGAAGCTGCACCCGGACGCCAGGAGAGAGGCTCCGATTTCTTCTGTTGAGTAACGTGCTCTCCCGTCTCTCTACTTCGGTCGACCTGACCGCCCGCTCTTTGCGATGCTAGAATAAACAAGTTGTTCTGTTAGCAGTCGCCTCATGCTTTGCTGGGACCTTCGGATGCTTCCAGTGTGCCCCAGGCCGCCAGGCCAACGCTACCCTTGGGGCTTGCGACCCAGTTGCAATAACGGGCGTCAGCACTGAGGTTCCTACAGCTGGTGGCAGCGCTGAGGTTTCAACAGCCGGTGCCATCGGTGCGGATCAAACATCTGGTTGCCAGCGGTGAGATCACGACAACGGAGGCCAGCAGCGAAGATATGCGGTTGACTGTATGCTGAGCAGCACAACGACCATCCGGGAGCAGTGCAACGAGCCCTGTGTGATGACTGGTTGCCTGCAGCGGAACGACTGCGCTGAATTCTTGGCTGCGAGGTTTGGTGAGTGCGGGACTTTCTTCTTCTGAGTTTTGCCAGGCTTTTGTTAGTGTCAGAAACAGAGCTGGTAATTGTGGTTGTCGTTGCTGCCGGGTTAGTTTGCGGCAAGACAATAGTAGGCAGTAGAGAAAGCAGCATTCAGAGCAGCCATGGATTTGAAGTCGTTGCGCAAACCGAAATTGTTGGAGCTTGCAAGAGAGTTGGGTCTGGATGTCTCAGACAAACTCAGAAAACCAGAACTGCTAAGGGCTATTCTTGAGTTAGGAGCTGAGGATGACGAGCTGTCGGAATGCCTTGAGACCATTGAGGAGAGGGAGACGGCAAAAAGACAGGAACGCGAACTTAAAGAACAGCAACAGCAACAGCGAGAGCAACAAGAGAAAGATGAGCGTGAACGTAAAGAACAGATAGAACGAGAGCAACAAGAGAAAGAGAAAGAAAAAGAGCGAGAGCAACAAGAGAAAGAAAGAGAGCGCGACCGTCAACACGCTTTGGAAATGAAACGTCTCGAGTTAGAGATGGAACGCGCTCGTAATGGAAGTCAGGCACACGGTGCAGGAGAACGAGTATTGTTTAAAATGACTGACCTGATGCGGCCGTTTAAGCTTGGAGAGGACATTGGTTTGTTCCTGGTTAACTTTGAGCGAACGTGCGAGAAGCAGGGGTTCTCTCGGGAAACGTGGCCACAGCGCTTGCTCACTTTGTTACCCGGCGAGGCGGCCGACGTAGTCGCTCGCTTGGAGAGAGAGGAGGCAGAGGATTTCGACAAAGTGAAATCGAGTCTGCTAAAAAAGTACAGGCTGTCAGCGGAGGCGTTCCGTCGGAAGTGTCGAGAAAATGAGAAAGGCAAAAGTGAGTCGTATACAGAGTTTGCCTACAGGCTTATGTCAAACATGCAGGAGTGGCTCAAAGAAGAGAAAGCGTTTGGTGACCACGAGAAAGTTCTGCAGTGTTTCGGGCTGGAACAGTTTTATAGTCGGTTACCTGAGAACGTGCGGTACTGGGTTTTGGACAGGCCAGACGTTAGTACGGTGGCTAGAGCTGCTGAGCTAGCCGAAGAGTTTGTGACTCGTCGGGCTCGCGGAGCTAAGGACGGTCAAAAGGGTGAATTTGGCTCCAAGTTTGAGAGGCCGAAGTTCACGCCCATGAGAGCAAAGGGGGACACACGTAGTGCGGATGCGAGTGAAAGCAGTCCGACCGAACGTAAGGAGACGGCGGCAACCGAAGCCGAACGCAGAAAGCGGTTCGAGACGAGGCAAGCGCGCGTTTGTTATACGTGTCAGAAGCCGGGTCATTTTTCGGCGCAGTGTCCAGAAACAAAAACAAAAGTCGTGTTTTTGTCGTTATGCAGCACTGACGAGAACATGAAGCTTCTCGAGCCTTACATGCGAGACCTCCTCGTGAACGGGAAAGAGTGCCGAGTGCTTCGCGATTCCGCAGCTACGATGGATGTAGTTCACCCCTCTTACGTAGAACCCGATATGTTCACGGGCGAGTGCGCATGGATCAAGCAAGCCGTGGAAGCTCACAGCGTGTGCCTGCCCGTAGCAAAAGTGCTCATTGAAGGTCCTTTCGGAGCACTTGAGACGGAGGCGGCAGTGTCATCTGTGCTGCCCCCCCCCCCCAGTACCCGTACCTATTTTCGAACAGGTCCGATCACCTCCTGCGCGAGAAGGGGCTTTTGTTTGGTGAGGCTAGCGTTCAGGCCTTAACCAGATCGAAGGTTCGGGAGCTCGCTGCAAAGGCGGTAGTTGCGGGGCCGACGTTGTCGAACAATGAAAAAGGGTCAGAGGCGCAGCAAGCTGATATTCAGAGCACGTCCGAACTGAATAAAATTGTGCCTGTAGCGTTGAAGGCACCAGATACTGGAGAGGAAATGTCCGATGCGGGAAAGCTAGAAGAGCTATCTGCAGATTTGCTCATAGCGCCTACGTCAGACGGACTTGATAGGTTGCTAAAAGTCAGCCGGTCGGCTTTGATAGCCGAGCAAAAGAAGGATGGCAGCCTAGAAAACATACGCTGCATTGTCAAAGAAGGTATCGCCAAGAAAAATGCTCGCTTTGTGGAAAGAGGTGGGGTCCTGTACCGGAAGTATATAGACCGCAGGGGAGTGGAGTTCGATCAGCTGATCGTGCCTCAGTGCTACCGTCAGGATCTGTTGCGCTTGTCGCATGGGGGTTCGTGGTCCGGACACCTAGGAGTTAAGAAAACTAAGGACCGTCTCTTGCAAGAGTACTATTGGCCAGGGTGTTTTCGGGACGCAGACCACTTTGTGAAGACATGTGACACCTGTCAGCGGGTGGGCAAACCAGGGGATAAATCGAGGGCGCCGTTGAAGTTGGTACCTATCATTACGGAGCCTTTTAGACGGCTCGTTATTGATACAGTAGGACCTCTGCCGGTAACAGCCACGGGGTACAGACACATTTTGACTGTGATCTGCCCAGCTACAAAGTTCCCTGAAGCAGTGCCGCTTAAAGAACTCAGCTCAGTTGAGATAGTCAATGCACTACTGTCCATATTTGCGCGAGTTGGTTTTCCTGCGGAAATCCAATCAGATCAGGGCACAGTGTTTACTAGCGCTTTGACGACAGCTTTTCTCGAAAGGTGTGGGGTAAAGCTGTTACACAGCTCAGTGTACCACCCACAGTCGAATTCCCTTGAGAAGCTCCTCTCCGTCATGAAGCGCGTGTGGAGAGCATTGTGGTTTGAACAACAAACTGACTGGGAGCTGTTTCTGCCTGGGGTGATGTTTGCATTGAGGACCGCGCCGCATGCGGCTACTGGGTTTTCCCCAGCTGAGGTAGTGTACGTTCGCTCGCTGCGATCTCCGCTTCGCATGCTTCGAAACGGATCACTGCCCTCTCCAATGGCTGCAGACCATCTGTTTCACGAATGGCCGCCGCCTGCGCTGGAGCCTCGCTTTGCAACAATATTCGTTTGAGGTGCGTTACAAAAAGGGGAGTCTCAACGGTAACGCCGATGGCTTAAGTCGAAGCCCCTAACGTGGAAATCAGCCTCAAAATTGTTTGTTATTGATGTTTTTCTTCCTGAGGCAGGATTTTTAACATAGTGCTTTTGTGTAGTGTTTCAAAGTGATGATGTGCTTTGTAGTGCAATTTTCCGATTTGTGGACGCGTTCTGAGTGCTGCTAGACTACTGTAAGGAACTAGGCAGTAGTATAAAAGGGGAAAGAGCCTGGCATGGCTTAGTGAGGATTGTGCCGTGCTTGCTGACTGAGCGGCTGAGTTTCGGCGTAGTTCTAACGCTTGCTGGGAACGAGAGAAAAATGAGAACTCTCCCGAAGTCACTTTGCAGTGTCCTCTGTGAACCTGAACGTGAGAACGAGGCCTTCTCGGTGCGCTGCGCTCAAGAAACGCCGAGGGACGACCGACTTCGGTTATGAGCATCATCGAGCGACATCCCTCCGGACAGCGGATGCAGTCCCCTGACCATCGGGATCTCCCTCCCCCGGCGGGGCGGTCTGTTACGTTTCGCCTACGACGCGCGGTGTAGCCTGCGCGGATGCAACGTACGCCGGAGCTTCGTTCAAAGCGGCGGACATTTTGGCCCGTTCGGAGCGGCCGCGACGCATCCCCGCCGAGCGCGTCCCGGCATGTTCAGTGCCACGTGTCTTTGTGTGTGCGTGTGTGTGTGTGTGCCCACGCTTGTCAAAGCGCGGCAGCCGGGGAGAGGAGCTCCCCCAGTGTGAAGCGAGGAGGTCTGACCGGCGCCGGCCCGGCTGATGCGTCACCTCCTTGTCCCAACAAGTCTCTCAGTCCGTTCGTCGCCGCTGTCACGTGGTGTCGTCCCGTGACCTTCCTTCTTGCCCGCGACGCCAAGCGTATAAGAGCAGCTGCACCCGGACGCCAGGAGAGAGGCTCCGATTTCTTCTGTTGAGTAACGTGCTCTCCCGTCTCTCTACTTCGGTCGACCTGACCGCCCGCTCTTTGCGATGCTAGAATAAACAAGTTGTTCTGTTAGCAGTCGCCTCATGCTTTGCTGGGACCTTCGGATGCTTCCAGTGTGCCCCAGGCCGCCAGGCCAACGCTACCCTTGGGGCTTGCGACCCAGTTGCAATAACGGGCGTCAGCACTGAGGTTCCTACAGCTGGTGGCAGCGCTGAGGTTTCAACAGCCGGTGCCATCGGTGCGGATCAAACAGTGCTTACATAACATTACATAACATATTACGGTGAATAAATAATGAAAACGAGCGCCATTTGCTGAGAACAGAACTTGATAAAGCATACTGACAAATACGCTGCAAACACTGAGAACATACTAGAAAAACTAGAACTAAAATGGTAATGGCAACAATAGAGAATAATATAATTCTAAGCAGTCGGCACAATACAATTCTAACAGTCGGCGCGCAATAAGCACATCAGTTTGCTAACAAAAGCGTCGTGGTTATTGACAGAAACGATTTCCACAGGCAGCTTATTTCGATAGTAAATGGCAAGTGACAATGGCGAATGACGCATAAGCTTGGTGCGAGCGATCTTTGGTTGTACCTTAAAGCCGTGATCTAATCGAGGAAAGATGCGACGGGCCGGTTTGATATGAGATTCTGTGAATGGCGCAGGATTGTAATAAAGCCGGTGAAAGTGAGCTAACAGGGTAACAAGTCTTCGCGTTTCTAGTGAACACAAATTTCGGCGCGATTTGATATCAGTAATGCTGCAGTAGCGAGAGTACTTCCTTGTGATAAACCTAGCGGCCTTATTCTGCAATAATTCGAGTTTCCCGGCAAGGTATGCTTGACGCGGGTTCAATATGATGGCGGCGTATTCTAGTTGCGATCTGACTAAAGTTGTGTATTCTAGTAGTTTGGGTTCCTGATTCGCGGAATGTAAGTGCCGCCTCATGAAACCCAGGGTCGTCGACGCTTTAGTGGTGATGTAATCAATGTGTTTATTCCGCGTCACGTCTGAAGAAATATGAACGCTTAAGTATTTTACTCGCAGGAACTTTCTCAATGGCCACGTTATTCATAGAATAAAAGGAGGATACAGTGAGTTTAGTTGTGGTAGATGTTACAGCTTTTGTTTTGGAAACATTAATCTCCATCTGTCATTGCTCACACCACTTGGCGATTTCGTCAAGATCGGACTGCAAGGCTTAGTATCAGAAGAATCAGTGATCTTTCTGTAGATAACACAGTCGTCGGCAAATAGTTAAATAGTAGAAGTAAGGTTGCTGCTTATGTCAGTAATATAAATAAGGAAGACAATAGGCCCAAGCACAGAACCTTGCGGCACACCAGAGTTTACACGGGTTCATGCAGAACAAGATCCATTGGCATAAACAAACTGGTGTCGGTTAGTTAAAAAAAATTAACGATCCAGTTCAGGACATTCGTGTTTATATTAAGATTTACAAGTTCCAACTTAAGACGTGTGTGAGCAACCTTGTCAAACGCTTTTGCTAAGTCGATGAAGACGGCGTCAATTCTTGTTAAGTGATGAACAGCGTCATGAGTGTCATTCGAAGAATTGGGATTCACAGGAAGGACCATGCAAGAACCCGTGTTGGTTTTGAAAAAAGAAGTGTTGATCCAGGTACGTCATTACTGACGATGATATTATGTGTTCCAGCATTTTGCAGGGCATGGTCGTTAATAGCGATTTTCCAGGCGTCAGGCGCTTTTCCTGTATCAATAGACTGCTGGAAAGTTGCAGTGAGGATACGCGCTGTGACTGATTTAGTTAGCTTCAGTAGTTTTGGACATATTTTGTCAAGTCCGGGGTCTGAATTGGCAAACGATCAAGAGCTTGCTCAATTCCTTCCTGCGTAATCACAATGCCATTCATGACCACGTTAATGGTAGCAGCATTAACACCTCGGGGAATCGGTGTTAGTAAACACGGAGCTAAAAGTTAAGTTTAATTCGGTGGCAACCTAAGATGTCTGAAGAAATTCGCCGTCTTTTGCTATCGTTATGAGACTAGATTTATTACTTTCCAAAACTTTTCAGTATTCTTTCTCAGTAAGGTTGATAGATCATGTTTAAAGAATTTATCTTTGACTCTCTCAATTTCCATTTGACGGAGTTTTGTCTGCACGACGTACTTACTCCAATCACCGTCAGATGCCGATTGTTTTGCCTTAGTCTGAAGACGCTTCTCGCCAATGCATCGTTTCACGTTGGAAGTGAACCACATGCTCTGTGATGACATCGTGATAGTGATTTTTGGAATGTGTCTTTGCTTTAGTTCGGTCAGTTTAGCGTTTAGTAGATTCCAGTTGTCATTCCTACTGCGGGTTTGCAGTGATTCCATGAGCTGGTCACAGAGCGATGACAATTAGCTAATCAATACGTCAACATTTTCTCGTGTATAGTCGCAAATAGTTTTTTTTTTAATTTCCGATTTCTTACTTTCTAACGAGTATTCGCAATGAATAGCATTGTGATGAGTGATAGATTGCAAAATATGCACTGCCATTTTTTCAGGATGCGTTCTCACGACAAGGTCTAGAACCGAGTTGCCACGTGTCGGAGCAGAAACAATCTGTGATAAACCGAACTTAGAAATCAAGCAGAGGAATTCTTTACATTCGTTTTTCCTTGCACCGCCTTCGGCTGCGCACGTCCGCCAATTTATTCCTGGATAGTTAGTCGCCAGCAAGGATTGTTACTGAGTTTGGGATATTTATCCTGTATATAGCTAAGCGATTCGTTCAGATCGTCAATAAATTCACCCGGCGAATAAGGCGGGCGGTAACAAACGCCGATGACACAAGTAGCAAAATCAGGCAGTCGCAATGCAAGCCACATGATTTCAATGCGTGAAGGAGTGTCTGGCAGGTTGACTTGGAGGCGTTTTTTTTTTTTACAGCAAATAAAATGCCTCCACCATGTGAGGTATACCTGTCTTTCCTAAATACATAAAAATTGCGAAACAAAGGCAGTTCCCTATCATCGACATCACGATGCAACCAGGTTTCGGTTCCCAGGACAATATCTGCCTCACAACATTCAATGAGTGCGCTAAGGCAGTGCTGCTTGCCAAGCAAACTGCGAAAATCAGACACGATGAAGGAAAGATTTCCATCCATAGCATATTTCTTGCGTCATTCCGAACTAGGGGAAGCCTCGTGCCCAGGAAGAGGAATGACTTGCCGACTTGACGGATCGAACGCATATATCTTTTTATTGAAAACGAATGTAGCAGGCGCGTCACCAATTCCGAATGGGCATAACGTTGAACTCGTACGATCAGGAGTGACGAAGGCGGTCTTTGGGCAATCAGCTTTCGCATTTGGAACCCGCTACTAGCCAGATCGTAAGTCTAAGGACGAAAAAGATTCTGCTCCCTGTAAGCTCTCTAAAGTGTCCTCAATTCGGGGAAAAGGGTAGGCATTTTCCGGGTGATCACAAGAACGTATAAAATCATCTTTATGCGTATGTGACGAGGACGACGGGAGAGGCCCAGGGGCTACAGGAAGGTCGAATGATGCCCCGACGAAGCATATCGTCGAATTATTCTGTAATTGCCTTGCGTTAAGTGGCGGAAACATGTTCGGTGGCGCAGAGGCGGGTAGGATTCAGTGTCGACACCTTGCTGAATAACTGAAATTCGTCCCAGACAAGATTGTGCGAAGTGAAAGGAAGCGCGAAACTGGTGAAGCAACTGTGAGCGCTGTGCAAGCGTAAGGTCATTGGCAATATAGGCGTCGAAGGCAACCGTGTGGAAGAAGCGTCTTCGGCGATGCTAAGTTCATTGAGAGAACTGAGCTCAGCGAGAGATGCTTCTCCACCCGGTAGGTTGGCAATGAATCTATCTTCAACGGACTGGACACGGAAAAGGAATTCGTCACGAAACCACATGTGAGGAGAGGTCAGCGTCTTCGGGACACGAGAAATGTATTGGAGCCTGCTGTAGCGTCAATGGTGGTGAAGGGCAGCGGGAGACTTCGCGCGTGGTAAGCAGGTCTGACGGCGTAAAAATGACTGTCGCATCTAGTACATTGGCGCAGACTCAAGAGCCTAAGAGAAGCGGGGAACACAAGTACCGCCCTGGACGACCAATTTGGTTGGAGTAGGCGGGATGCCGTCAAAAACTCCGTCATCGAACACGGAGAGAAGAGGGCAACTTCACCACGTACGCGGTCGATAATGGCATCATAGCGCGACAGGAAATCCCAGCCTAGGATGATCTCGAACGAGCAGGCGGATATAATATGACGAAGTCTATCTTATACAGAACATCGTGGATGGTAACGCGAGACGTGTAGGCTACTAGAGGTCGAACGGCACGTGCTGTGTGGAGCGAAGACCCATCGAGTGACGTCGCGACCTTTCTTAATGTGTGGCAAAGTTCCGAATGCATGACGGAAACAGCAGCGCCGGTGTCCACAAGCCCTAACGCACAACCTTCGACAACAACTTCGATAGCGTTTGTAGGCGACAAGCGAGGACTGCGGAATTTCGATGGCGACGCAGCTCTTGCGCCAGGAACTGCGGCCGCACGCTCGGTTTTCCGGTTTGACAGGCGCAGCACGACGACGCATTGGAAACAACAAGCGACGGCGCGGCGAGAAGGAGCGGCGGTTGACGAACCACAGAGAAGCACGGGTCGGCGGTGGGACGGCAAAGGACGACTTGTAGGTGCACCGAGTGTAGCGAGTAATCCACGGCGTGGCGGCAGACGATCGCATGTGACGTTGACAGAAGCGGGCGACCTGTCCAGCGTAGACACTCGGGAAGCATACTGGGCGATTCTCTGGGGTGCGCCAAGGATTAGCGACGACAGGGGCGGCCCAGGAAGATACAAGAGGAGGAACTCCAGCAACTGGTGTCGGCAACGGGCGCTAAATAAAAAAAAAAGAACGCGGTTTCGTCTGAAAGGCGAAGCATCGATTGCGATAGCAAATTAGCAGACAGCCATACAAAGTAACGATAGTACTTTTCTCGGTCGTATCAACTTGTAACCATTCGCTTGCTAAATAAATTAATAAGCATGGTGTCAGTGCGCACCGCAAACATGAACACATCAGACTCGATGACTGCGGACACTCGCTGTCAAAACGCTGGCGTGAGGAAACGCGGCATCAGCAACAGTTAGCGAAGTGATATTCGTGATGTCTGTCGCTTCAAATCAAAGCGAGCGCCGAGGACACACAGCACGCACGAAGCTACGAGCCGTCAACGTACCTAGACTGCCGCCAACGCTGATCGCTCTCAAAATGCGACCGCGCGACCTCGCGCAGCCGCCACATGCGCAGTTACAGCCGGGGAGAACGCCGCCCCCTTCCCACCTCATCACCCCCGGCTTCTCTCGCGCCAGAGGAGTCGGTTCGCTTCCTCTTCGCATTCGTCCGTTTCGCGCGGGCGAGATCTAGCCGCCATCATCGGCTCCCCCATAACGTTTTCAGTCGCACATACAGCGCAAGGCGCGCGGCCACGGTGTTGTCGCCATTGGACTTTATACGGAACCTCACGGCGACCCCAACACCCGTGCCGAAACCGACGGCAGAAATGCGGTTGTTGTGCCCCTATAATTGCTATAGCAATAAACTGACGGGCGCACTTGCTGACGGGGCCACGCGACTGTTATGGCCTAAGTCTGAGGCGCAGCGCCAGGCTGTTATTGGCAGGGGACTAGTAGAGCTTCGGCAACTTGCTGCGTGATCGATTGCTGGCGGTTGCTGATGCGACTGGTGCTCTTCGTGCTGAGAAAACGATAGTAAGGATAGCTGTCGTGCTGCCTCTTTCCCCACAAACGCTTTAATCTCAGCGAACACAAACGACTCATCCGATGCGACAGTATGTCCGAAAAGCGATTCGTTGCGCAAAAAGGTGCGTTGTCAAATAACGTTGCTTCCGGAGACCCTCGCAGCTCTGGCACAGGTGTATTACTTAAGGTACAGTTCCCGGGCTCTTGCAAAGGTCCATGTGCAAAACGTCGTTGTCGACGCCTTTCATGATTTGCTGTCCTTTGTCCGGCTCTCGCATTGACGCGTTGACGCGTTTGCAAATGTCTATAAAGTCCTCTATGTAGCCTGTTAGTGTCTCACCTGGTTGCTGTGCCCGTTCACGCAAACCTTGTTCAGCGCGTAACTGGCGGACAGCTGGACCACCAAAGACATAAAGTGGTTTTGAAGGCTGATCATGTCGGTAAGTCCGCCTCATGATTTTTAAACCACAATTTTACAACGTCCGCGAGGTAGAAAGCCACGTCGATCAACTTCGTCACATCGTCTCATCGGTCGTGCGCACTAACCCTCTCGTACAAAATAAGCGAGTCTTCGAGGTTACTCTCGTCGTCTGTACCGCTGAATTTGAGTGGATGTCTCCGGCAAAGGGAATGAGAGTTGACGGCAATGACGTCTGCTGGACGGCTTCGGGCATGGCAGCTCACAGTGTCCGGGAGCGGCGTTCCAGGATGGTAGTTATGACGGCTACCCAGCGCCTCCACCAATTATAATGAGATTTATTGTAACAGATGGACAGCCGCTGGTAGAAGGTCTAACAACAACACAGACTCCAAGCGCGAGCTCTCCATTTCGACCCACGCATTCACGATGTAGGTGACTGTGCTACTCTTCCTCTCCCTTACAATTCTAATATATATGCGGGACCAATATAGCGATATACCATAATTTTACTCCGGTCATTACCTACACTATTTAAAACGTACAGCCCACACTTTCTGTAAATGGACATTTTTTGCAAGCATTGATCTTATTCCGTGTAAGACTTGTCAAAAACTAGAAAGCGCGGTGCTCCAGAGTTGCTTTGCGTCATCGACACTACGGTCCCTGGTTTCCGCATGTGTTGTCTTGTTGGCGAGGCACTAGTGCTTGCACAAATCGCTGTGCAGTGAATACAGCCACGGATCTGTACTTAAAAACAAGCGCGGTGCTAAGAGAAGCATTATTTTTTTTCGCGACTTGGCGACTCCTGAATCTCCCTTTACGTAGACAGTCGGTCAAGAGAGGGAGTTGCTCAAGGCGCGGCACACGAAAACCCTCGAGTACCAGCCTACCTATATAAGCCCAGTCAAAACATAAAGAAAGAAAAAAGAATACAGAAGAAAACGTTTGGCAGGACGGCTACGAGTGTCTAACGTGAATGTTTAAGCGTTACCTGTGGTCTCGGCTGGGCGTTATTGCCCCCGATATTGAGTCCGGCAAATCGCTCAGGGGTTTGACGTTCCCGCTTCTTCAATGCGTTCCATTCCATGTAAAGGTTGTTTTATAGCATTCTCGTGTAAACTGCTACGCTCCTTCCCGATACACGAGCGTTCACCGGCTTTCTAAGCATGTGCTCGATTCTGAAATGATAAATATTGTATACTGACGAAAGCGTTACGATGACGGCACGAGGGCAATGGGATGACGACGAGTGTATGACAACGCCTTCATGACGACGAGCGCATCACGATGGCGGTAAAGGAGAACCGGATGACGAAGCTCTCAGCTTTGAATACTTACTGCGGTGTGTGGGAGGCAGTATAGCAACGTACCACCATTATCCGGTCACTAACATACCGGTCACTACTACGGTCACTAAAATACCGAGCGGCACGTATCCATGGGAAGTACAGAGAGCACTATCTCCCGGATTGGGCCACCATCGCGAACGGCACCAATGGCGCTAAACTGAGCAACGAGATAAAGAAATTGGAAACTATAACTGTGTTGAACCCGCGGCGTGCTGTATACTGCTTGAATACACTGCTAAACGCATCACTGCTGAACTCTAGCCACGGATAACAGAGACCGTGCGTAACACAATATCATGTACCAATCGTTTAAAGGCTCATCCACACCGGCGGCTGACAGCGGTCGCGCGACCAAGTTGGTCGCAAAGCGACCAGTCGCAAATGATCGCAAATGGTCGCCTTTTTCTAAAAGTGACTATCCTGGGCCAGTCGCTCGCTGCTCGATTTTTCAGTCGCGCGACGGAAATCTGCTAAACCAATCAGTGGCGCACCGGAAGTGATCTTGCCATCTGTTTTTATCCGAGGTCAGCATTGCGCCAAACACAAAGTGCACGCCACGATGCAAGCTGTTGACTATTCGGCGGAGCTCCTCATAGATGTCGTAAAGAAGTACCCCTACCTTAACAACAAGTCGCACCCTATGTTCAAAGACCATAGCAAGAAGGACCTTGCATGGACGGAGATTGGGAACATGTTCGGCTTCTTCCGTAAGTACCTCAAGCGAAAGCACTACACTTTCGTCGTTGTTATTGTATCTGAAAGAAGGAAGAGTCGTTTAGCTGGCGCGTTGTGAATGAAAAAAAAAGAAAGAAAACGACGCTATACCTAGGTGGCGATTCCGTAGCCATGCGTTTTTCCATGCTGTTGTCTTCCCGCTTTCGAAGTGTCCGTGCGTGTTTATATCGACATTGTTCCACAGGCGAAAAGCCACACTACAAGATCGTGGCCGACTGCTTGACTGTATGATCCCTCGCTGTTTCTTTTGGGACTACGCACGCCCTTCCTGCCAGCTTTATGCTTATATCTGTCTGCTAGATCTTAACAAATGTACGCAGTTACGTGCACGACTAATGCGTCATCTGCGATGCACCCTCCCCCCCCCCCCCTGTTTTTTGCCCGTATTAACGGAACTTAGCGGCGCGAAACTTTCGTAGAAAATTTATCAGCGCGCATGAGGCGTCAGGAACTTCGCTTGAACGATGGAGCCTCGCGGATAACGAAAGCAAGATGCGTTCATTAGTGAAGGAAACAGCGTGGCAAAGTATGGTTTGCACTGCAGTTTCGCACGCTGTTATAAAGAAAATTCGCAAGGCTGCACAGCTAGGTATATTGTCTACGTTTTCTGGGATTTACATAACCGTTGTGCAAAATCTAATGAAGTATTACAGCTAGCACACTACAGTAAAAAACAAAACGGAGAGAAGAGGCTTCTTTATTGCATTTTATTTCGTGTGATCTCATGTTGCTTTCCATGTACAATTCCTTATTTATTTTGCAGAAAGTGTTGCAGAGAAAACATTTAAAAACCTAGAAGACATTCTTAAGGGGCAGTTGACGTCCCAACCATCAAATGGCCCCACTTCGAAGCGATCATGGAGTTGACGGAGGTGACCGCGGAACCAGTGGTGTAAGCTTATTTTGCTGTCACAATAAAATACTTTATATTCATGCCTGCAAACACACAGGCACGAGAAAGTTCCACAGGAGACGTGCATGCTCAGCATGTAGTACAGCTGGCAGCTCTCTGTTCAAAAGCTGTTTGTGCCGACAGGCATTAGACAATCCCAAATTTCTGTAGCCTTAAAATCTGATATTTAATTGTCGCAAACATAAAGCATGATTTCCGTACATCGCTAACTATAGGTTGTACCTCTCTATAGTCGGAAGTTCCACGTTTAATGATTTTGAAAGAAAAAAAATTAATCGAGAAGTTGCACCGGTGTAAGACCATTTTAATTGGTGGGCATGATGACACATAATTATGTACGCTTGTTCGCTAATCTCAAAATGTTATACTTAAGTTCACTAAATTTCTCAAACATCTTAGGAGCTGCGAATTCTAACAGAAAAGAAAGTTCAACCAACACTCCCCATAGCACGCAAGACCTACACTTATTGCACTTCTATTGAAGCCATCAAAGATATATTTCTCTGTCCCAGCTATACTAGTCAGAACTACGTACTTCAGCCAGCAGCAATGCTGGGTCACCGTCGTCGACATCTGAATAACATTTCCAAGACATTGTAAGGCGTTTCCCTGGCATTGCTTCTCCGGCATAGAGTGCTCAGGAAACAAAGCGCCTATATTGGTTGCGTTACCGAGCATAGTTTTATGCTACATAAATCACATCGTTGTATAATACGCACAGACGAAAGGTTGAAAAAATACACTACTTATTGCCCGGAAAATACAATAGTCCTTAAACACCTGCATGTTTGGACATTATTAAGCTGTAGCTGTAAACAACCTATACATTTGATAGGATGGATCTTGTCACAATAATCAGTTATGCCACGGCAAACTTCTAACTAGATATACGTCTTTCAGGGTGCTGTGCAACGTGAATGGCACACAATCAAGGTAACGTACAAATTTCAGCGTACATTTAAGATAGGGGTAAAAAATGTGTTTCTACCATACAATGGTTGACTATAATAGAAACCTCTAACTCTCTGTAAGTGGAGTCTTCAGAACTGTACAAAATTCTACTTATGACGGCAAAAAAAGCTAATTCACAACATAGCTTGTATGCTGGTACATGTGATCCTAAGAGGTGAGTGGAAATAGACATGACTTATTTCGTTACAGCATCTGCACCACCATGGATGAGCGTAATGGGAGGTGAGTACGCGACTGGCGGCCAGCTGATCACTGGTAATGACATCTGCATGCAGCAATATCCCTGTCAAATGTCGTGTATGCACAGCTGTTTTTACACTCCCATTTCAGCCCAGCACCAGAAGGGTAGCTGATGGCAAACCAGGGATATCATAAGACGCCATGAAAACCGATGTGGAGACCTGCAGTTATGCGTAAAGAAAATTTGAAATTCAGAAGTGCACTTGGTTTTTAAGAGGTTATCGATGATTTTTTTAGGTTAACGACGCAATGATGTTGCATCAGCTGTGCTATTTTGTGGTTTCTTTTGCAGAGTTGTCAGAGAAGATGCACGAGCAGTAACAGCAGCGGTGCCACCAGCGGACCGTATGTGAGCAAGTATTTAAATTTTCTAGCAATAAGAAAACATTTATAATGCTTGTAATATAGATTTCCTTTTGTACAACGTAATACACTACACTTTACTGCCTGCAGACCGAGGACACCAAGGCAGCGCAAACAAGCTGAAGGTTCGAGGTGAGACATGTGTGATGCATACTGAGCATTAATCAACAAAACTATTAGTTACCATCTAGGAAACTAAGCTACGCATGCCACCAAGTGCAAAGGAATGGGAAGTAGGAGTGTGGCTGAAGCATGGGTTTCAGGCATGGAAGGCGACATACTTCCTCTACAGCCATGCAGGTGAGAACACAAGCCAAGAGGCTGTTGCGGAAGCCTGTATGGAACACCTTGAGCAACTTGGGGAGCAGAAGGCAACAACCAAAAGGGACAGCAATGCATATTTTGCAATACGAAATTATGCTCACCTGAGGGAATTGCCACCTCATGTCGCTCAAGACCTGATACACCTGATGGAGTCGATGCTGTATCAGCAGGGAGTAGAAAACAGGAATACCACCAATTAAAAGGAAGGTTTAACTGGAGTGCTGCTAAATCTTGTAATACTACATGCAAACTCACCATTCATTCTACGGTTGTATTTTTTGCACTTAGAAGAAAGAAAAATTTTAAACAACGAGCTGCTTGTAGCAAAATGTTAATTTATAAGTTAAATATTTTACACGAACAGCTACAAAGAGCAAAAAAAAAGAAAACACGCACAGCATCACGTTTACTGCTTTGTAACTCAGCAATACAATCTCACAATTCTGTAAAGGGCACCTGCTGGGGCATTTAAAGCAGATAAAATAATAGCTTTCACAATTTCGTGTAATAAACCACAAACATACGAGTATAATTTTAGCAAGTTCCCGGGACAATTTCACGTAATCTGTAAATTACTGTGCCGTATTTTGCCACTTAGGGTGCTGTAGCAGATGCACTTTACGTAATTGTGGTACCGTTGCTTTCTTCGTTCTGCTGTGCTACGCTGTTGCGAACTTTGCAATTGTAATTTTATTGTTTTCAAACATATGAAACTAGTACTCATTTGTGATTGTAAATGAAACGTCTGATTGCAAGGGAAGCTAGAAAATGTTTGTGTCTGCATAGTTACGCATTGCAATCAAATCCATTCAACAGCTTTTTAGTAATCGCACTAGGTGTTTACGTCTACATGATTAGGAAAAGTGAAGTTGGTCTCGTGGTAAAGGTTACTTCCTTATATTTTTTGTCACACTTTTCTTCAGCATTACCAAAACTTCATTGTTTAGAACAGAGTCTTAGAGCTGTAGAGGTAAATAAATGTAACGTTTTTTATTCATCTATGGTAAACTTTGTAGTTGCATTATCACCATTCAGCTAGGAAAATTAAGGAATATTTTAAGCTGCTACTTCAACGGTTGGAACTTTTTTTTACTTATTATTCCCTTCTGTACGAGGTGTCACTGCGATATTTTTTGCACATGTGCCTTTAACTATTGCATACATAAAAATTCAATACTTTTATGTGTTCACGTAACATGTGATATTGACACGTGTACTTGTTTGTCTTTATTGGAAGACACGTTTCACCGCCTAAATGTTATCGCAATGCGCAGGACGCGCCTGCATGTATCGGAAGTTTCTGGAATGCTATCGAGGCTTCCATCCGCTGTCTGTGACCGAACTTTGTGTAATCTGATTGCATGTGTGCGAGACGCGAATAATGTAGAACTTTGTGGAAGGCACGAGTATTTGGAAGCGAACCCTGACGTTGTCCCTATAGGGCATTTAAGCGCGGGTTGTCTTCGGTCACGCTACAAAACAACCTGCTCGTGATGAACTTCTCACCAGTCCGCCCCAGCTACCTTCTTGTTGTACCGTCAGCGCTGCGTCCAGAAGTACTGCACGCCCTACACGAAGATCCAACCGCTGGGCACCTCGGATTGTCCCAGAGGCTGTCGAGGATACAGGAAAGGTATTACTGGCCGCGTCTGACCGCCGACGTCGCCCGTTACGTCAAGACATGCCGAGACTGTCAGCGACGCAAGACACTACCGACAAGGCCAGCAGGATTACTACAGCCGATCGAACCTCTTCGCCGGCCATTCCAGCAGAGTGGGATGGATTTGTGGGGGCTGTTTCCGACGTCAACATCCGGGAATAAGTGGATCGTCGTGGTGACGGACTATCTCACCCGCTTCGCTGGAACTAAAGCTCTACCAAAAGGCAACGCAGCGGAAGTGGCGAAATTTTTCGTCGAGAACATCCTGCTGCGACATGGTGCCCCAGAAGTGCTCATCACCGACAGAGGAATGGCTTTTACAACAGAGCTCACCCAAGCCATTCTGCAATACAGCCAGGCAAGCCACAGGAGGACAACTGCCTACCATCCGTTAACGTATGGCCTCACGGAGCGCCTGAACAAGACCCTCGCCGACATGCTAGCAATGTACGTCGACGTCGAGCACAAGACGTGGGAT
The DNA here is from genome assembly GCF_038994185.2 of Dermacentor albipictus. Classification (NCBI taxonomy): domain Eukaryota; kingdom Metazoa; phylum Arthropoda; class Arachnida; order Ixodida; family Ixodidae; genus Dermacentor; species Dermacentor albipictus. Next base: position 264,378,063 of record NC_091821.1, on the reverse strand, counting down.
ACCGTCCTGCCGTATGTAACCTTCGCTTACGACACGGCGGTGCCAGAAACAACACAGATCACGCCGTTCAATTTTACGGCAGGAACCCGACCGAACCTTGTGTAATCTGTTTGCATGTGTGCGCGACGCGAATAATGTAGAACTTTGTAGAAGGCACGCGGGTCCCAGCGATTACTTCAGGGGGGTGAATCTCCGCATGGCTGCCATCGGCTGTTTTCGAGCAGAGGCTCTGTCGACGCTAGCGCCAAGGTCCCCTTCAGTTACGGCCCTAACCAATGGGCGACGCAGAAGCAAAATGGCGACGCACACGATTGTTCACGCTTTCATGGCAACAGGAATAGCAGCCGCGCGGCGACTCCTCTCCCAAACGTTTTGCTTTTTTTTTTCTTATGCCGACCCACTCCGCTTATTTTAACCCTTTCCCCCATGCCGCGCGCGCCGCTTATTTGTTTTTACCTATACGAGGCGCGTTTTTTTTTTATCGCGCGCGTGCTACGGCGTACCACGCGCCAGCTCGCAAGCAATGCGCGTTCTACGCAGTGCATTGGCATTGCTTGCAAGCTGGCGCGTGGTGCGCCGTGAGCTATGCGTTGGCACGCACGCAGTCTTGCTCATACTTATATTATGCCAGCATGTGCCGGGACATAAAAAAAAATTCCACTTCCATCACAACAGATTTTGGTCTCGCTTACTGACTTCGTTTCCGAAAGGAGGAGGAGGAAACACTTTATTTGCTCTAATTGGTTAGAAATTAGCGGTGGCAGATGTGGTCGGCCGTCTTCACGGTCTTCTTCCCCATCTGCGCAGGGTCGTCGCCCCTATTCCAGGGCACCACTGAGGGTGGCTACTCGGTGAGCGTACCTTTCTAGTCCACGCTGGACAATCGGGTCGCTGCTGGAGAGCACCCTCTCCCACTGCTCCGCACTCGGGTCTTTTATTTGAAGGAATTGTTGATTCTGAACGCATCCCCATGTAATGTGATATAAGGTGGGCTTGGCGCCGCACCAGGGGCAAATGTCTCTATACTGGGTGGGAAACATCTTGCTTAGTGTGTTTAGATTTGGGTACGTTCCTGTTTGCAGCCTCCTCCAATAGGTTGCTTCATGCTGATTTAGGCTGTTGTGTGGTGGAGGGTATTTGATTCGGACCCCCTTATAGTAATTCAGAATGCCGCTCGGTTTGTGTGCTATCGAGCTGCCTTGTCCGCCCTTAGGTTCCCTTCTATTCCAGCGTGTCCCGGTGCCCAGAAAATTGTATGCCCGACTTTGTTGTTAGCCCTGCAGGAGCGGAGGATGTGAAGCGCTCGGCGTCTTATTCTTCCGTTCATGTAATTCCGACATGTAGCTTGCGAGTCGGTGAGTATTGTTAAAGACCTTTTGGATCGGTAGCCCTCCACTGCCGCTAGAGCTACGGCTATTTCCTCAGCTTCCGTTACCGAGCAGTCCTTCATTGACGCGCTGCTGATCTCTTTGTAGTCCGGGCTTATTACTATCGCAGCTGTCTTTACTATGTTTGTGCCTCTTTGCTTGGCGTATACTGCAGCATCTGTGTATACTGTTGTTTTTTGTGGCCAGGTACTTGTCGACTTATTTCGCCCTTGCGTCCCTTCGCGCCATGTAGAGGTTTGGGTCCATGTTTTTGGGTAGGGGGCTAACAGTGTATGTTTTCCGATATTCAACAGGAAACCCCCTCCATTCTTTGGGTTTCTTTGATTCCGAAAACAGATTTTTTTATAACGTGGTGATGATACACGCTCAAAAAATGAGCAAAAGTGAAAGGTGCATGACATATACAAGAGTACTAAACACAAAAGTTCAATGACGGTGAAATAAAAAAAAAAGCGCTGGAAGACGCGAAGGCCGTTTCATGTACACATACATAAAAAAAGAGATATGTATATAACGCTCTCAAGACTGAAATGTAGACGAGCTTCTGATATATGCACTAAGATATTGCACGAAATTGGACATGTATGACATAGTCATGACAACTATAAAAAGGGAAAATTCTCTGGTAATAACAAAAACAATGACACGCAAAATACCTAAAAAATAGAATTAAATGCTAACATTGTTTGATTGAGAGCCATACCAAAAAAAAAGCTTACTTATAAATCTGCACGAAAGTACACAAAATGCGTGACATGTTCATAACTGCTGAACAAATTGAAAAATACATTGCAGAACAAAAATAACATTGTACTAAAAACTGAAATACACATTGTCACATTATTTTGCACTTGACCACAACTTGAGTAACGGTGGCAAGGAGAACAGAAGGTAGTCGGCTTTTGCAGCAGCACACAGAAAACATTCGCAAAAAGGCTTAGGGCCAAACAATAATATCTTCCTTACACCAGCAAGGAAGCCATCATTGCGGTGAGGCCACCTTATGCCACTCTGAAAGCTTCCCTACTGAGGGGCCCTCGGTGAAGGCTTCCTTGGTGCTTCCTCAGCGTAAGGTAGCTCCGAAGCTAACGTCATGCGTCCTTACGCCGCTCCTGGCCCTGAACGAGCGCTTCACCTCAACGCATAGCCACGTGACGTTTCCTTGCGCATGCGCGCTGTCGTCCACCTGCGGAAAAGCGCGAGCATGGTGCGTCTTGCCAGGCATGTTCGTTTCAGTCACGCGTGCGGCATGAAAGCGTTGCTAGGCGTTGCAGGACGCCGGCGTGCCAGCGTTGCTGAAGCACATCAAGTTTTGCACTTTAATATGGTACTTTATTTACGTTCAGTGAACAAAACTAGAAAAAAAAACACCCATGCATCTCTGTATTAGCTCTTCAATTTAAAATTTGTGTGACGATACAAAATTTTTTTGTTGAATAGCGGTGTTCGCGTAAAGCTTTTAAAAGATCATCTCGAACCCAGGCATGCAACAACCGCTCCTTACGTGAGGACGGGCGAAGGGAGCTTTCAGAGTACGCTTGCTTCCTCCATCGGTCCTTCGCTGTAAGGAGGCCTCACGTAAGGTTAGGAAGCGCCCGAAGGAAAGGAACGTTTCATTGTTTGGGCATTATTCCTCAATCAAAACCAGGTAAAATAAGCCAACAACACTACTTTTCTTTTGACCCGAATGCAATGCTTAGCAATAAAATTACGTCACTTAAGGCTTTAAGTCGTACCTTCTGGGCACTCCTTTGTATAGTAAACACGAACTGCAAAAATCTGCATGTAGGACACTTGCAATGCTCATGCTTTCCAGAAGAAAAAAAAAAGCGTATCGTGCCTACACATGAAGGTTGTTCGCGCGGTTTTCCCACCGGCGGTTACTGAGAGGTTACTGAGCTGTTAGTATATTTGTAGAACGTGACACACAGAAAAAGCACTGAGGGCGCTATGGAAAGCTGGACAAGTTACTAAAGTTCCAGAATGAGACTTGGCACAGAAAAACAGAAGTCATAGACCAGGTGACAATGAGGAGTACCATCTATTTGTCAGCTTTCTCTACCGGGAAGAGGCAAGTGTAGCACAATCGAGGCGCAACGACGTCCGGAGCCTCATGGAGCACACACACATGGACAGGGCTGTGTTCGTGTACATGCGCCTGCTGATGTCCTTGGGTCTGAGCGCTCACCTGTTGTCTTTAGGCACCCGGAACAACCTTGCAGGGCTTGTTTTTGAGGTATTCGTGCACCACTGCACGATGCACGAGAGCTGCGAGTCGTGAAACGCGTGAAACATCGCGGAGCACAAGCACACAGCTACCGAGGACCACGAAACTACCCACGCCAGTCAACGCACAGCAGCGCACGCTTCACGATAAGAGCAGATAACGAAACATGAAACGTCATGCAGCGGGCTGAGCTGGCGCCGGGCCGGCGGTGCCGCCCGGCGCGGGCGCGGAGACAGTCGAGGGTGAGGGATTTGCGAGGGAGGGTGATTGGAGAGGATTTGGGGGGAAGGGCTCGGCAACCTAGATCCGCGCGCGTGCGCGCGACGATCTACGAGGCCATGCAAAGCAAACGGATTTTCGGGTTCGCCCAATACAGAGATGGCGCCTATTACCTCTGCCACCGAAACCGGGGAGTTTCCCCCCACTGATTACTCAGGAACATTCGACGACTGATGTATAGAAGCCGACGCGCTCGACCAGCTGATCAGATTTTCGACGATCGCCGACTGTGTTCGCCGCTATCGTTGTGCTATACGTGTAGCCTGTTTTTGTGGGCACAGGTTCACAGGCACAGGCACAGGCACAGACTCCTTCATCAAAAAATTGTGCAGCACTATGCCGTCTCCCACATATCCATATATGTTGTCATGCTTCGCTTTGAATGCTCACCGCAAAATTCTCCATTGTTGTGCCAGGATGCCAGAGGCGTTTTCGATGATTCGCCGGGCCCTGCTCAAACGGCAGTTGAAAACTCGCCGCTTGTATGTACATCTGGCTTGCGTCTTCATGCAATGCAGCAAAAAAAAAGATGTGTTTATCAATGCTATATATAGATCATTAAAAAAGTTCCCAATAAGTCTTTCAAAAAAATGCATCACTGCAATCCAGTACAACTGCCGAAATGCAGTATGGCTTGCCCTATGGCAGAATGGCATGTAGCGCCAAACATTCCAAGTGCATTGCGCAGCACAGTGTTGTTGATTTTCTGAAGTTCAGCCGTCCAATAAAGAGTTTATCTCTCTTTTTCAAAACTTCTTTCTGTGCACAAATGATCATCAGTAACAGTGAAATTAACCTCTGATAATGTTGCTTTGCGTTTCCCGCTTAAACAAGATGTGAAATTGGAAAATGTAAGTGTAGGGGTTTTCACGGCGTTCTTGCACAATTCATTTTCACCTCCTTAGCCTACACAAGGATAAGTTTCCTTGTCTAACAGCATAACTGTTATGTATGCTTAGAGCATGACAGATAGAAACAAATATATTCAGTAATAAGCTGGGCACCTACTCCGTCGTGGGTATGGCCGCATCATGTATTCCCTTGAGCGGGAAAGCCTCATCGTCGACACGGAAATATGGGAGAGGTCCCTCAGTCCCGACACTTCTTGGCGGTGGCAGCCCCAACGTTCCTCCGGAATTCTCTTTCTGCAGAGTGGACCGTGAAAAAATGCCCCTGTCACTCTCACTGCCGCAGTGGTCAATTTCCACGTACAGAAACCTACGCAGAAACCCAAAAAGTTGTTAAGCGTAAGGGTGAAACAGAAAGTGACACCAAATGCAGAAATAATTGTGATAAACAGCCTTTCTGGAATATATCACATAGCCACCAGTAATGTGCAACATGCACAAGATATTCAGTGTGTGCTCCTGCGCATGTATTTCTAGCTGTCACCATCTGTGACGGATATCGTTTACTACTACGTGATACTTTCTGAACATAAAACCTGTAATTATACCTTCAGGAACTAAATGTTTACGATTTTAAAAGGCTATTTCCACTAACGTTGAGTAATCATTGGGATACGAGGACCCAGTCTCACTTGTATTGTGCATTGCAGACAGCAAGGAGCGATTTGCTGAACGAGCCCTTGTAGTTGTAGTAAAGGGTACGTTCCGGACTTTGCAGGGGCACTCGATGTTTACATGCTTCCCATCAATTGCCCTGGCACAGTGTGGCATGTTCCACCACTCCTCAATCTCTTCGGATACCTGCACTATAAGAGCCAGTTCACGGCTGTTTCATATATGGTAAACAATGTTTATTGTGGTTTATTTTCTGAAAAACTCCAAACATGTAGTTCGAACAAGCAATGCGTTACCAGCCATTGTTACAAAACACCTAGTGAAATAAATATAGCGTACCTTGAGCCATTCATCAGCTGCTTGCTGATGCTGAAGAAACAGTTGCTTCAACACGGTCCACAGAGCTTCGGACACTGCTGACACCATGCAGCACGCAGTTGACCTGCACACCAGGAAGTTGAAGGACATGTCCCACTACGTCTCCCCTGTGGCCAGAAACCTGTCAAGGCGATGAAATGCACCTTTTTATTAAGACATAGGAATGAACAGTAGCCTTTTTTCCAGCAATGTTCCAGGAAAGCTTTGGGAACTTGATAACTGCACTGCAAGTGCATTCTGTAGTACTATGTGTTAATACATATATTCAGAGTGATGCAAAACAATGTTTCTTACAAAATAATAGTACATTACTGCCCAAATTCAGCTTTGCATGGGGCAACTTAGAGGTTAGTAATTATATACCTCGCTAATACTCGCAGAACTTCACCATTTCTCGTGAAATGAATGCATGCTCCCTCATGCAAGCAGCAACCTTGAGCGTCATAATAATTAAAGAAATCCAACATATAAATTGCACTTGAATCTGCGTGTGTGTGTGTATAAGGTGAGGGATGGCATGTAAAAAAAGAAAAAAGAAACTGCTAGCTTGCTTTAACCTCACGTCAATATTCACGGCTCGTGTGGCTCTTTTACATTCAAAGCGCACGCACACGTGACTTATGCTGTTCTTGGGATGACATATGCCTTTTACCTGATGGGCATGGCCAGGCGATCATGAGCCGAGACTACAAGGCCTGTAGTTTGTGCCTTGCCTTGTGCTGCTGGGGTGCAGCTGTTCCAGCAGTGTGTTGAATGTACGCGGTAGCATTCGCAGGAATCTAAACAGCAGCAATAGAAAGCACACAACTCGTCATGCGCGCGGAGTTCGGGCAGGAAGCGGCTTGCGTGGCCGGCCACTTCCCTCGAACGGAGGCATGGGCGAACCCACCACCATCGCATTTTTTTTTTCTTCCAAGGCTTCTGCGATGCTAGAACTGACATCCGCCAGAATCAAAATCCATGGCTGTTGCCGGAAGGCGAAATCAGAGCGAAGTGCGCGTGAACTGCGTACATCCCGAGAGTTCTCGCTGAGAACGATAATCTCCGGGATTGCAACTTGCAGGTTGCGCTCGCCCGGGCTTGCCGGTGTGAGCATCGGTCGCGTTCAGTCGCTTTTCAGTCGCCAGTCGCAAATGACCACGCGACCTCCTCAAGTCGCCGGTGTGATTAAGCCTTAAGTGTCCACGCAAAGGATGACAATTACGCGTGAGTCACTTGAGAACAACAAGTCAGGCAGCTCCAGCTGGTAATCAGCGACATTTTGACGTTTGTTTCATTGTTTTATTCCGTACCCATTCTTAGTCTTTTGTGTTTACTGCGATACGTACTTCCACGTGAATAAAATATAATATGCTTTCCATTTTATTGCATAAAAATGCTACCAGCGGGATCAACTTAGTTAATCGGAAATCCAACTCAAAAATCGAGCTTGGCCCTGAAACCGCACCAGTAAGCAAAGCAACGGCAGAGAGGGACAACTGATATGTTAACTAACCAGGAGGCAAGTGGAGGGCAGCAGGGGGCTGAATTGATCGCCAGCTGGAAGCTCCAAGCAACTTATTCAACAAAGCATTGCCTACCTCGCCGGTTCTCGCGGAATTTATTTGCTTAATAAAATGCTTCTAAACTCTGCTAGACAAGAAATAATCGAAATGAAAGAAAAGTCTCTTCTAATAATGACGGCAGAATTTGAACTCGATTATACTCCTAGTCCTGTACCAATTAAACAACCCTGTCGTCCGTTCTAGCATGCATTCTGCAGCTTGCGGAACACGGAGTGTTTTAAACGAACGAACAGTTATTTTGGTGGTTCCTATAAATTGTCACACGACGCACAAACTTAGTAGTACAGTGAAAAATACGGTGCGTGGCGTGGGGCGGAGGGGAGATCATGGACACTAAACGAGAATAGAAGGTTTTAGCCAAACGAGAAGACGGGAGCCAAAACGAGGAGGAAGAGAGCTCTTCACTTTTAACCCAAGCGATCTCCCAAAGCATCCACTCACAGTGCAGCAGGCCTGCGGAGTGAGCTCTTTCAATAAATGTCGCAACACTGCGCCAACACTTTGCTGCACACTTCATGAAGGTAACATGTGGAGTAGCATGGTGTGCCGCCAGCCAGACCACTCCCGGATTCATTGAATATCTTCTCTTTCACTTATATGGAAGAAGCTGGTAAATAAAGCACTCATGTTAATGGTATGACTGTCACCACTTCACGCTTACACCTATGTCCGGTCTTTTGTTGTTGTCTCTTACATCTAGCAGAGAAAACAAAGGGATTCTGTTTCACAACACTCAGCGCATGAATGGCTGCTCTGGAAAGCAGCCGCTGAAGAAAAAGAAAACATCTAGTACTAGCCATAGGTTTAATGGCCTGTTCCTAGAGGTGAACAAGTAAGCGAACCTTCAAATCGTCTTCTCCAAAGTTCCATACGTGCGTTGTAACCGCTTTCTCTTGTGTAAAAGCAACCAGAAGACGAACAGACGCGTTCCAATTGAAGGTAAAATTAGAAACTGGAAAGCTACGTGGGGCGACAAGCAAGAAGCAGCATAAAGTGGAACAAACTCAAAACACACCGAGAGGTTTCCTAAGCCTCACAGCTGTTACTAAGGCTTCGAACTCTTGACGGCATTTGCCGATTCCCGAGAGAAAAGAACTGCTTTCCTGCTTCATTAAAACGGGACAGCCGCTTAGGGAGATGAACAGGGCGCACGAGAAACGATTAAAGAAATTAATTTCTCGCTCCCCCGCCCATAGTGGCAAAACGTAGCGGTAGGTGCGTGGAGGGAATGGAAAGGACGGGGGAGGGGGGTTCTTTTCGGCACTCAGCAGCACCGCGCTAACGAGCTGATTGTGAGATTAAAGAGAAAGCGCAGCCCTGCGCGGAGCCTGCGCGAGTCGTCAAACGCGCTGGGCCCCGCGGACTGGGCCGTTCGTGTAATCGTGCCACTCGGGCCGCGTGCGTTTCCCTCCGCCCACTCACCAGCGCTCAAATGAGTCGCCGAGACGTTCCTTATACGACGGCGGACTCTCGGCCAAGGCGGATCTGCAAGAACGCGGCGGCAATTTATCTGTGCCGTAACGTGCCTTGTGTCCTATCTCTCGTGCTCTTTTATTACACTTAGCTAGGCTTCTCTTCGACCTCTCTCGAATTTTGAGAGGCCGGCATTAGAGGCGACACTTACAGCTATGCGCCAGCCGGAGAAAAAGATGCGAAAGCGGGTAACTAGGTGCTCCATCTTGTATTACCGGAACCTCGCCCTAGAATTCCGTATTTGCTGGGGTGGAATATCTCGGCGTGCTCGAGGTTATCCTTTATAAACATGCGGTCTCTTTGCCAAAGGAGCCGCGACAACGTCAACAATATTATTGTCGAATAAAAATGTTCACTCCGTTATAGGCACACAATATTAAATGGCAAAATTCTAAGTTTATGTTTGCGGCTGACCGTAGCAGTTGACCTTCGAATTCTAGCGCGCCAGTGTAAGCGGCTAACACACCTATGTTTGCATAAATTCTACATAAGCGAAGCAGAAACTGACATGCACGGTTCTCATTTGAATGCGCACTGCGTACTTGCGGAATAGTTCTGCATGTGTACACCCTCAGTAGTTTGAACGGGGGTGAATTGGCTTCTTTATTAGCTGCCACTGTAAACGACAGACTAAGCAACGCTTGTAAAAAAAAAGAAGAAAGATAGAGACCCTCGTAACAAAAGTTACAAGCATCTTGTTAAAAACTTTCAGTCGGAAGCAGTAAAGAAAAGAATACCCCAACCGTTTTAGCACACCTGCATAGGGCTTTGGTGACAATGCGTGTCAGTACAGATAGAGTCAAAGCTGTTGGATGGAGGAGGGGAGTTCAGCGTTTGGACTGACAGCTGACATACACTAAAATATATATATGTCCGTCTTTCTTGTAGGCACTGGCTTAGTGTAATTATGGGACGGGACTTAGAGATTGAGTGTGTTTCACTTATTTATGTGGCTTTAATTTCCGGTTAGGTGTGTTTGACTTACTTAAACGAGTTGGATTTGAGTGCATCTTTATGTGATTTTCTCGTGCCTATGGCCCCTAGTTTTGGCATTTTTATGTGAAGAAGAGTTGCCTTCGCCAAAAGTAGGTGCCCCGATCTCCTAGACGTCATATATTCAATAAAATTAAACTTAAGAACGGAAGCGCGGCTCTATGCGTGGTCTACATCAAATGTAAACCAAATATAAATGTTCCAATGAGTGACTGTTTATATCTGCTGCTTTATATTATTGCGACTAATTCTCTTACTGCGCATTGATCCGACGTTTTTAAGGCTCTTAGTTCCGGCACGTTGTATGTATCGCAATAAATAAGTTGTAATACTAGCACTGAGTAATTATCGTATCAGAAAAGAGTTAATACTTGCTTTCTCATATAAAATCCCTCCATGATATGATCACGCCGCATGCCTATCCCTGTTTATTCTATTCCGTAATGCTAGGCTGTACGAATTTAATTAGCTTTATGCACACAGCTTTTCGAAGCACACTGTGTTCGTCGCCTGTATGGGATGGACGACGTCAAGCATCGTGCCTTGTGCCTCTCTCTTCGGATGTGGTGAGCAAACAACACTGGTACTTCAGATAAACTTTGTAATTACATGTTCCGATTGTTGAATTAAGCACGTAAGCATATTATTGCGCCAGCATTCTTTGAGACGTTAACGGGCTTTTGGGTTATGATGTTCGTGAGCGATTTCCCCGCGAGAGCTGCGATGAGAGGAGGAAGCACGGGAAACACTGGAAGCATACTGGCAACATAGGAGTACCCGGATTGGTTGGTACGAGCACTGACGTCACAGACGGAGCATACCGCGGTCGAATTTAGAAGGTGCGTGTGCCACGGGGAAGCAGGACAGCGCCTCTTGGCGCCGTCGACAGATGATGTGGCACGAGCGATGCCGTCATCTGTCATTGATGAATTTTCACTAAGTGCTACGAAAAGCGGGAAAGATTCCGCGTATAAGGCAGTAAGTATTACCAGTGCTAGCTGACGAGCGCTTGTCTTCGTCTGCCCTTCTAGCGTGTCTGTGTCTTCTGTTGCCCTAATTCCCCTCATCAGCTATGCAGGACCAACTAACCCGACAGCAAGTCCTTTTTGAAGCTGTCGTAAGCAGGAGGAGGACAAAGAAAGGATTATTATAAAATAAACACCTGTTGAAAGTCTACGAGGGTGTGCACTTGTGCCCTTGTGCACTTTAGCGCTGTCCTCACTTCCCAAAGCACGAACGCGTCTAAACTACTCGTTTTAGGGGAATTCGAAGGGCAGTTCGTACACAACAACGCCATCGAGCACCGGCCAATGTTGGTATCGAACAAGCTGATTGCTCTTCATCTTCGGTAACACTTCTTACGGTGATTTTTTTTTTGATGGACATGCTAAAAGCATTTGAACAATGAAAGGCATTCAGAACACTTAGCGGCTCTTAACTCAGGTGTTTGCTTGGCACGAAATCAGAGTCCTGGTGCGAACAAGGTCCCTTCTTGTCCTAATCAAGCCGCGAATTGTATATGTTTTGTATATGCGCTTTGTATATGTTGTGTACTTGTGCCATGAACTGTGCATATAATTTCATTTCCCATCATACCCACCTGGATAGCATGCTAGGCGTGCCGCCGGGCAAACAAGTCTAGGATTTACTAAAGAGCTCTCTCTTTCTCTCTCTCTGTCTCTGCTGCACAGGCTAATCACTCGTTCGCATCGTGGCAGAGCAGTTTCGAAAAACGCAGTTGAAACCGCTGAGGGTGTTCGATTCCGGCTAGTCCCACATTTCTTTTTCGCCATGCCTTTGCTCATGGCTCATATTGGATGGCACGGTGTTCTGCGCCATTACTTTCTTCAACCCGCCGTGGTTACTCAGTGGCTATGGTGTCAGGCTGCTGAGCACAAGGTCGCGGGATCGAATCCCGGCCACGGCGGCCGCATTTCGATGGGGACGAAATGCGAAAACACCCGTGTACTTAGATTTAGGTGCACGGTAAGGAACTCCAGGTGGTCGAAATTTCCGGAGTCCTCCACTACGGCGTGCCTCATTATCAGAAAGTGGTTTTGGCACATAAAAACAAACAATTTAATTTTAATTACTGGCTTCGTGAGGGCGATTTCGAACGTTAAAGGTCGCGATGCGTCAATTGCGGTGGAGCGGATGAACACTAGTCTCACGTCTCTTATTCCTAAGCCTGCTTTCAGGCATTCGACAAACGCTAAGATTTTCCAGAACGTTTGTTATTTAGACCGCGAATAGTACTTGGCCGTTTAATCTGCCACTACGTTTGGCAGAAGTGCGCACGACCGTGCACTTTTTCCCGATGAGCTTTCACAATCGAGCAATCTTGTGGCGCAAAATTCGTTCGGCGCCTCTTCACCCAGAGTGGCTGCTCTGGCTCATTGAGGACCTGCTATTCGCTCGTAGATAGTGCAGCTTCGCAGAAGCAAAGAAAAAAAAGACAGGCAGATAGGCATTTGCGCAAACATATAGAGGCAACCCTCGAAACGCTCACAAGCCACCACTTGTTCAAGCATCCGTTTAATGCAGCTGCGCCCTCCCGTTCGAGCAGCCACGGACTGTCGGGGGGCATCGGCAACAGCGATGATGTAAGCCCTGCGTAGCTTGCGGGATTCATCAAGGACGAGGTGCATGCGTAAGCATACAATTTATATGGACAGGCACGAAGGCACCGGCCTATATATATCCGTACGGGCTGTTTCCCCTACCCAGGCAATCCATTACCTTTTCTTTTTCCTGCGTCCCAGGAGGTGAGCGGATTGTTGCCACGCAATGAAACACTTTCTTGGTTAGCGCCTCTTTATGCAATCTTCATTTTCTCCTGGTCGCTGTCTGTTTTTACCACTAGGAATTGCAATTAGAAAAAAAAAGATATATAGCGATGCTTACGAACAGATGCGTTATTTGTTCCGCTTGTTGCGAAGAACAGAAAAACAACAGCACAAGCAAGACACCGATAAAAGCACCAATTCCTAGATTTGATTTGCATCCCTCGTTTCAGGGGCGTGCAACATGGCCGCATAGAATTGAGTACAGCGTTTATTTGCCATCAGAGTGCGCCCATTCTGAATCTTGACAACGCCTTATATATCGACGCTACAGCCTCGAGAAAGCGAGTTCCGGGAGGCGCGGCGGTGGACGCAGCAGTGGCAGGCTGAATAATTCAACGCCGCTGAGGTTCCGGTGTGTGGGAGTACGCCGAGACGGAACGGGGGTGTAGGTGGCTCTTTTAGGATGGCTTTGTGAGGGGAAAGGGTGAAGTGCCAGAAGGGGGCAAGGGAGAAAGAGAAAAGGCATCGCTGCTCCGACTATCGTGTTTCTGGCGCCCCGGGGATTATTATAGATTGCCCCCTCTAGCGTGGCGTCGGCTATATAGGCCGTTCGCCTGCTGCCGCCGCCGTCGATTAAGGCTGCGATTTGGGTCTGGCTCCGTGCGCACGTGTGTGTGTGTGCGCGCACACAATTGCGCCGTCTCGTTCTTTTGTCCCAATACTATCGACCGGTGCCTCTCTGGAGCCAGGTAGGACAGCGCCTGCCGTCCCGCGTTGGAGCCGCTCTTCGTCATGCGATGACGAGGACGGAAGCGGGCCGACCATCCCTAGTACGCAGGGTGCACTCGCTCTGGCTCGGTGCGTCCCAAACGGTTTGTTTCGCGCCCGCTAAGATGCAATTGTAGCGTTTCCAAAGGGATAAGACCGCGCCAAATGCTGAAGTTAGGCACCTCCCGCTTAAGTTTGTGCCTTGTCCCATGGCCTGCAACGTTAACGCGTTGCGTGACCTGTTGTCTTGTATACATTACGGCTTTTCTAGAGGGCAGCAGACAGGTATAATGTCCGCCCTAAATACGCTGCTCCTCCGTGCCAATTATGCATTCGATAACTTGCAAAAATGCAAGTGCGCAGCGGTGTTTCTGCTTCTACTCGGAAGCAGTTAGATCAAGAAGTGGTCGTATAAATTTTATAAACTTAAGTAACCAAAAGATGGCTTAATCAACAGCTTGTGTTCATACATGCACCAAGTGGTGTTTAACGCACCTGTATTGTACCTATGGTTTATGCCTGCGCACTAAAAGACAGGTTATCTATAAACTGAGCCAGCTGGCAGTGCATCTTTCTTATAACAATTTTGAGTTTTGTAAAGCCCCACTAGAGAAAAAAAACCAGCGCGGCGCGCCGCCGGCGATAAGACAGGGCTGTACAGCGCAGCCCCATGGACCGACTTGCGGTGAGCCGCTGCGGCAGCCACGTGACAGCATGGAAATCTTGCCTCCTCTCGAACGCTGCGTATATACATGCGAGATGTCGCGTGCAGTTTCGTTCGGCTGCTGGTAGATCGGCACTGTGTGAGTAGATGTGTTTACATTATTCGGCCTTCGTTGTTAATGCGAGTCATGTCAGCTGATGAAGACGACGATTTCCCTGTCACTTTGTGCATGATAATGTTGATGTGCTGTCTTCTGCTGCGGTGTCGACGCGGTCAAAATAATTTAAAGAGGTGCTGAATGTCGCCTCCGTGTCCTTGTATTCAGGGTCCGTGTTATACAGAATCGGCTATTGGCGCGCTATCTCCAAAGGCCTTTCTCTCAATCGGGACATCAGGGTTTAGACTCATCATTGTGAAATCAAACGCAAACCATGATAAACAGACGAAGCGCGAACGAGAGCTGACGCGAGCAGACGACAGTGAAACAGGTCGCCCAGCTGACACCAGACGCGAGGGCGGACCGAGTGGTAAGGCGGCTCCGCATGACACCATGCAGTTTCTCGCACGCACGTCACTGAATGCGCAGAGCCATACAGTTTCATACAATTACTAGCGAGAACTGTGGCACTATATAGGGTCTACGGGAGCTGCATGCAGGGCCGTTCAGCCAATATCGGAATGATGGGTAAAAAACGCCGGCCGCGGCAGCTTCCGCGGCTGGGATGGGCACTGAACCAATTTTTTACGACTTGCCGTGCGCCATGGACACAAGAGACCGATGAGAGCGACCCCTTTAGTCTTAGTTTCCTACAGTTAGTACAGGGAACTATGGCGCTGCGATCGTTGAACCACCATGGGAATGGTGCGTTGTACATGAATTTACCTGATATTCGTGCTTGGGATTTGAGACGCTCTTGTCTAGTCGTTTATTGAGCTTTATCTGGGCCTAAATTGACCTACATTTCGAGGAAATTTATACTTTTTTATGCAGAAGGTAATAAGACTGCAAGCACGCATAAGCGCTGCTAATTGCACTGGTTCCGCTTGTGCATGCGTTCGTGACGTAATGGTTTCAATATCTGGCTTCTGTGCTAGAGGGCCTGTGTTAGAGTCCTGCCATCGGAATATTTTACCGATGTTTATTTAATTATTTAAAACGCAATACTTTCTTTAAAATGATCACTTTTCAAGGTCGCGTAGCCATTTACAACCAGAAGGACAAAGTTTAGGCAGGTCCATGTACTATACAGTCATGTAGTTAATGGACAGATTAGCTGTTGTGAATGTTGCCTAGCCTTAGCTATGGTACTATCTTGTTCAGTATGAGCCAGAGTGTGTGAAGCGTCGTCATATTGCGCTTCTGGTCTGTTATGTGGTAGCATATATAACGTGCGACCCTTTCAGGAAAAAAATGTAAGTTTCGCGATCGCAGCAATGCACACACCCTATGCTTTTCGTCATTTTCATCTGCAATGATAGTACACTGCCGGCAGGATGCAGAGCGCAATAACAAAGCGCGCTGCACTAAGAACACAGGATCTCCCGCGCCTTGGTGCACCAGTACTTATCACCCCATGAAATAGCACACAACCGAAAGCATGATGTTACATGCATTTCTGAAATAATTAAAAACCTCCACTTTTCTTGGTCAAACATTTTCTCAGCAAAACCAGCTTCACCAGGAGGGAAAGCCACCACAGCTCGTTGTTATAGCTCACATTGAATACAATAGAGCGCAAGCCATGCATGGATTGGCGTCGGTAACCAGTGCAGTACTACAGAAGCATACGTTCGCCTGTAAAGCAGTTTTTTTGCCGTTTTAAGCACATCTTTTATACCTCTATTCAATAGAGTTGTCATTTGTCTCCACGGGATGCTTCTACTAGTACCTTCACATATACAATGACTTAAAGGTAGCACCGAAAGCCAAAGAACAAAGTGCAACAAAGCGTTTCCACTTAGAATATAGTTTCAGCATTTACAAACAAAACTGCACGTGTAGCTGTGCATGCTGTTTAATATATAAGCATGCACTATTTCCTGAAATTTGTGTATGCTCCATTTACTGCCAGTGACCGGCTTATACCCAATAATTTAGTTTATTTTTCACCCTGTGTTTGCACTTAATATCCCACAGGCATTGTAAGTTAAGCTATCAGAATAACAATCAGCTAGTCTAAGGTTACCTAATTGAACAAAATCATTGTAAAATTTGTGACGAAATGTCAGAAGAAAAGTATTTATTATTTGATTAAAAAGAAATGGTTACATAATAAAGTTTGCACATTTTAAAAGTAAAAACGAAGAGCAAAACCATACCAATACAAAGACATAAGCACTGAATAATGGCACAGGCTTGTTCAATTAAATTTTAAGCAGAAACGTATTTTTTTTTACCCAGTCCCTCCTTGAGCCTACTGCTGCGCCGTCTAGATTTACGTATATGTAAAAATAGGGTCTTTGTATTAGAATAGGTAGCCCAGAGAACTTTCTTCGCTTCGCTAAGGCTAAAAGCCACGTTCACCACTTCGGCTGCGTGTTTGCACTTGTACGGTCACGGAAATTAAAATTCTTGCAAACTCGCATATCCTAACATCAGCGCCAGCCGCTTTAAAGGCGCTTGTGCGTTATTTGAGAGATGCCAGACTGTGTGACAATTTGTGACGATGTAACGCCTTCGCAAACTGTGCGACAGGGGTCACAGAGGCATTCGCGCATTGTTTTTCTTGTCTCCTTTGTCTCTCATCTTTCGCACGCCTTTGGCCCTTCTCCTGCACAGCGTAGCCAACCGGGAATATACCCTAGTTAACCTCCCTGTTATTCCTCTGCCTATATCTCTCTCCCTCTCTCTCTCCCTCTCTCTCCCCCCTCTCTCTCAAACACTCAAATGAACACGAGTTTTTCCCCCGTGGAAAGGTAGCCATTTCGAACTTTAAAAACTTCGTTGGAAGCAAACAATACACGTATATTGGCTTTTTGATTTGGAAACACAAAACAAAGCAGATACTTTTTAATAATTGTGTTTGGTTCAGCTTCTGTCGTTTCCTCTACAATGTAGGCTCAGAGTCTGCTAAACACACAATAACTGATTGCTTTTTCGACTTGCTAGCGGCAGAGCCGAGGCTAGATGTTCACTACGAGCTTAAAATAAAGAGCAGTTTTCCAAGTTTGAGGCGCAACAAAATAAAAAAAGAACGGCGAGGATAATGCTTGATGGAAAGCCTGATTTTTTTTTTCGCTGGTTTTCTTTCCCTTAACCGGGATTTAATTTCCGGCCTCGACTGCTTTATTTCCTGCAAGAGAGCGGATGTCCCTGAGAGGATCGTTCCATGCGCGGCAGGCGCACTACGATAGCGCGTCTCAGGAGTCAAAGCGTCGTTTCAACTCAGGCGAGGTCCGGCGGATTCGAGCGTCGCAAACGGTGAGACCATCTCCGGCGTCAATCAGTTCTGTAAGAGTACGAAGTCACTCTCGCGTTTTTGTCTTCGTACTTCTCTATAAAAAGACAAAGCGACGTTCCAACTATTTCACAAATCGGCAAGGGACCGGCAGCTGCCTCTGCTTCGCGACCGTCTAAGGGTGTGCGAGCCCATTTGGTGCCGACTGTCTTCAGTATCGCGTTCTGCGCTAACACTGGCCGAGCATAGTATAAGCTTGAATGTCGCAGGCATTTGAGCAGTCAAAGTGGGCAGACGGACAGGGTTTTTTCTTCACTGCTAATGGGCTCCGTGTGCGGACACCGACAGTTTTGCATGCGCATGTGTGTAAGTGGCAGGCACGTTTGCCACGCTATATATATATATATATATATATATATATATATATATATATATATATATATATATATATATATATATATATATATATATATATATATATATATATATATATATATATATAACTTATGGACCGCGTGGAGTTATATACTTATCTAACTGCATTCTTTGCCTAGGAACCACTGCATTGCCAGCGAAAAGGGGAACGAAGCTATGTCGATGTTTCCCTGCACTGCTGGCTGTCATGGCGACGGTGGAGCCGACCTTGACCAGGAGGGACCGCAGAGGCGGTTAACCGTCGAGCAAGGGAATTGCGCTGCTGCATCCATCTAAAAATTTTGACCGCGTCAACGATGAAAGCCGTCACCATGGGCCGGTGAACGCATAGCACTACGTTATTCTAATGATAAACCTATCCCTTGTCAGTGTATCTGCGTACATCCACCTCATTGGCAATGCATCTTTGTGTCTCCTTGTATCATATTTAACTGCATTTCACACAAGCGCAAACCCTCTATTTTTCCTGATCTGCTTCCTCTTCTGTTTGCAACGCCCAAGGATCCCACCGGCTTGTCTTTACGAAGGAATTTTATGGTTGTTCTCTCCTGCTATAGTATTGTTCTGATTATAATGGCTGGAGGTGCACGGGGTGAAATATTCATCGGGATATTTAGTCCGAGACATCCAGCAAAGTGGAAGTGTTTTCATTATAAAATGGTGGACAGCCGTTCAGTTTTGTTGTCCATTCGCGCTATTCGTGTTCGCACCGTTATTCCGGCCTTCCGCATCAAAAAAAGCAATCACGGTGTTCGTTGACACAAAGCGAACTAACGCTTGCCACAATCACTTCCTTTATTGTTGCACTTTCGGGAAGCTTCGTTATTACTTTCGGCATTCTACTAGCGCAGGGAATGCGAACTCACGTGCTTTCTAGAACGCGAGACAGTTAATCACACCCTGTAGGTCACGTCGAGAGAGAAATCGAATCGCTTTTTCATCAACCCCTCCTTGTTTGCACTTTTCGAACGGCGAAACTTCGCGAAACGCCTCGGCGTCCGCGAAATTGGCGCGGCTCGGCCTCGTCATCAGCCGAGCAGTCGCAATGCCATCGAGGCAAACCCGAGGTAAATAAGTTATTGCGTAGTTGACTGACCCGCCACCTCCGCACCGAACTTTACCGCTTGTTTGCAAACTGGGTCACATCTCGACCCGACGATAACCGTGTCCGGGTGTGGAACTGTCGCGACACGCGCGTTCTCTTTCCCTTGCGCCGTCTGCTCCGGGAAGCCTCGCCAAGTTTTCAATCAAACCGGCCGCCCATGTGCGGATAGTTGAAAGGGCGAGGAACTCGGAGCAGCCGGCGGATGCGATATTGACTCGGCGGCTTTCGTGACAGCCGCAGGACGACGGCTGCACAGTGTGTGGGACGACAGAGCAAATACTCGGCCTGGCGGACGCAGAACCCGCTTCCCTGTTGACCGATGGCCATTGTGCGATGCCGGGAAAGAGAGAAGGCATGCTTTGACTGTGAAGCGGCTCACCGTGCGCTCTGTGGGCGGTCGTGGGTCGGTTACTCAGGGGTCGCTGACACGGCGCGTTTTCCCGTTCGCCCGTGAGATGCTCGATTCTTTCTTTCTGCGTTGATACCTCCACTGCCAGCTTTGGCTCTGCTACCTCAACAAGCTATAAAGTGCATCATCATCATCATCATCACCACCACCACCACCATCATCATCATCGTTATTATTATTATTATTATTATTATTATTATTATTATTATTATTATTATTATTATTATTATTATTATTATTATTATTATTATTATTATCTAATTTCTGGTTTGCCGTGGTATCTTAGTGGCTACGGCAACTGCGCTGCTGAAAGAGGACGGTCGCAGGTTCGATCCCGGTAAAAGCGGCCACATTTCGATGTAGGCGAAATGCAAGAAAACGCTCGTGTACTTAGATTTATGTACGTACATGCTAAAGAAACCCAGGGGGTAAAAAAATATCAGCAGTTTTCCACTACTGCGTGCCTCAAAATCATATCGTGGTCTTTGCACGTAAAACCCTAAAATTTAGTTTTTAAAGTTTTAATTACTTAATTTTGCTTAATGTATTCTAGCATAAGTATTGAAACCTTTGGGTTATTTCTGGGCACGTGAAATAAACAATTGATTGATTGATTGATTGATTGATTGATTGATTGATTGATTGATTGATTGATTGATTGATAGATTTTTTAGACTGTTTCTTTTATAAATTTCGTTGATCAGCACATTTTCTTACCTTGGGGGACCACTTGGTTTACTGGTGGCTGGTGTAGAAGATGGAGAAAGTAGATACTGAAGAGAGAGAGAGAGATTATGAGGAGGAAGAGACGCTATTTTCTGCAACTCTTTAGGAAGCATGATTCAGCGCCTTGGGGAAGGGGAGGAGCATATAAAGAAGAAATAAGAGAAAGAAGGTCGAGGCAGTACAGAGCCTTTTGCTGTCAGCGATAGCCAGGGGGCGCATTCACAAGTTACATGGCAGCCCCTTGTCCTCCAGGAACGAGAGAAGGTGCCAGAAGGCGGAGCCGTGGTGCCGATCGGAAAACAGGAGCTGCGACGCCGAGACCGCAGGGAGTCCTAGGCGTCGAAATGACGCGTACAGAGAAGCCCTCTCTTTTGAGAAAGCGGGGCAGAAACAAAGGAGATGCTCTATTGTTTCGGCCTCGCTGTACGCTGCACACCCTCCTGAGCGCTGAAGGGCAGGGATCACGCAGGAAGTTGTGGCACATCCGGATTACGAATGGATGGAGCCGTCCGTGTAGATATGAAGATATCCGCCCAGTCAGTCCTTCAGCACGAACGCCGACGCCTGGTACAGGGTTCAGGATGGGGACCGCCTGTTTCGTGAAGCCCTCCAGCACCGTAGAGACCTCCAATGGCTGATGGTGTAGAGGAGGGGTCGGGATGTTATAGCGTCGGAGGACGCCCGACAACCTCCTCGTACAACTGAAACAAGCTGCCCATGCGCCAGCGAGGTCGGCTTCCCAACTTTGCGAGCATATCCGCGCTACCCGGGGCGGGATATAGCCTGTCAACGTGATGGATGCCACGCTGCAGCAGCAGGGAAGGCGGCCAAGTCTTTGCCTTAGCTAGAGTGGAAGGGATGTGCAAGGTCCCTGGCAAGCCAAGAACCATCCGGATGGCCTTCCGGTGCTGTAGCTCCAAACCGTCTATGCGAGCCCGTAGCAGGTCCACGAGGGGGAGCGCATAAAAAAAAAAGCCTCGGCGTAGCCGCGGTGGCGCACAGACGAATTTCAGCCGAGCCCTCCCCCCCTCGCCACACCCCTCTCGCACCCCGTATAACCATGGGATAATACGGCAATCATCCCCTGTAGTGGTGTGGGACAACTACTGAACGTGCGTGCATTGTGGGAGACGGAAAGTGCTACCGGAGTTCCAGGTTCGTTGCAGTGGTCGGCTTAAAGCTCACTCATATAACGTTACGTCCTTGTAATACAGGCCGTCTGCTCTCTCGACTGCTACGTAGGCCCCCTCGCAAAAAGCAAAAGCTAAGTCGTCGAGCTCTTCCGTGTGGCCTGATGTCAGTTGTGCGTGTTCCGAAGACGTCCGGCCTTGCACAATTGTCGTCGAAGATGGGGCAAGCCACAGTCCAGCGACGCTCGTATAGTTGGAGGTGCTCGAGCGCCTGCTTGCCACCCTGCACATGGCGACCACGAAGAGAAGAGCCGTAGCATACGCCCCAGTTTCATTTTCCTAAGAAAAAGGGAGCAGTGCAGACGACGATCGATTTTGTTCTTGCCTGTATTCGTTTGTTTCAGGGGTAGCTGTAGAGAAATTTCCCCGTGCAAGCCATCATCGTTTCCGTAGTCGCTTTCATCTTGATTTAGAACGACCCAGGCTCCCGGGTAATTCCGTCTCGTTGTGCTCTCTTCTTTTTCGTTCGAGGAATGAGGCGAATGAAAGTCACACACGCAAAACGAAAAAAACGGGGCTTCCCATCCGAAGAGAACGCAACGGTGGTGTGTTCTCGAAGGAGCAATGAGGGGCACGGTTCGCTTTTCTTTGCGTTTTCATCGGCGCAATCAAGAAGGCATTTAGTAGAAGCCATATTCCTTCCACAACTTGCGTAAGACGCCATTCGTATTGAAGCTGGAAATGTGCTTGCAGATGATTCTCTCTGTCTAGGCTCTTTTTCACTAAACCATATGGGCATCATTTAAGACTACCCTAACGGCACTTCTGCGTGTTCTCCACCCATGTGTGCAGCAGATGAACGCCTCATTGAAACATTTCATTCGAACTGGGGACTAAAGGTAATGCTATGCGCCGGAGGTGAACGTGAAGGCGCTAACATGCACCACACGTGCTCTAGCAGCGCATTTACGCATGCACCCATGCATGGCCAGTTTTTAAAATATGCTAATACGTGTCAGTTTAAAGCAATATAATTTCTAAAGATACAGAGTAAGCAAAAAACGACCATGTACTTCATCTCTCTTCCAGCCCACAGATCCCGCGTTGTATGAGGCAAGCATACAGAGGGCGCTGGGGAAAACCTGTCGTGTCTACCTCACGCTCGATGCGGTTCCTTCTTTTGTTTGCCTTGATGCAGTGGTGCACTATCTTGGTCCCACCTGTGGCATCTTCGACTGCTCGTATCGGGGTACACTAGGGCGCTCTCGCGATCAGCGTTGTCTTCGACTGGTCGACAGAGAGAGCGCGCGCCTTGCGTTCGGCTCATTCTTCTCGATCGCGCTTCTCCCACGTCGACCCCTCTTAGGCGCTCCGATACCCGTCGTCGGAGCACTGATTAACTTGTGGGGTTTTACGTGCCAAAGCCACTTGATGATTATGAGGCACGCCGTAGTCGAGGGCTCTGAAAATTTCGACCACCTGGGGTTCTTTAACGTGCACCTAAATCTAAGTACGCGGGTGTTTTCGCATTGCGCCCCCATCGAAATGCGGCCGTCGTGGCCGGGATTCGATCCCGCGCCCTCGTGCTCAGCAGCCCAACACCAGAGCCACTGAGCAACCATAGCGGGAGGAGCAGTCATCAAGATGAGCATTTCCCGCCATGCTGGCGCCCATCTCAGCCAGCGCCGTCCCACCGGCGCGTCCGCCGTGTTTTCTCTGCAGTACCGGGACCTTTGACTGCACGAAATGGCCTGACGGTGCTTGTCATTCACGTACGTTGCGTGTGGCCCGTAAGAAGTGAAGTGGCAGCTACGCAAGGGCCGTTGCATGAGGGAACACCTGGCAGAGCACGAACCAGTGTGCTGGCGTAGACCTGGACCTGGAGCACAAGCAAGGCTCAGCCTTGGGATTTGAGGATTTGAGCGCTTCCAGTGGAATGTGGATTCAATTATTTCTCGTACCGGTGGTGGTTTGACGTATATAGCGGCGTAAATTCTCTGCTGTCGTGGGTTTCGGTAACGGAAAAAGATCACGGATAAGCAGGAGTTATGAAACCTGAGACCCTAATTTTTCCCAGAAAACAGGACGTACGAAGAGATGTGGTTTCGAAACTTGAAAAACAAGCAATGAAGAAATAAAAAAAAGTTACTAGAAAATGAGCTGTATGAGTACACATACAATGAGTAAGACGTGCGTCGGTATACTCGTTGCTTTCAAGTCACGTTCGCGCAACTTACTCAATCCGCCCTATTAGCTCAGTGGCTATGATCTTTCGTTGCTGAGCTAGATGACATGGGGTCGATTCCTGAACGCGGCGACCGCATTCTGATGCAGGCGGGGCGCAGGGATTCTCGTGTACTGTGCTACTCGTGCGCAAGAAATAACCCACGGGAACAAAGCTAATCCGCATTCTGCAACTACGGCGACACTCGTAGCTCACTTTGCAGTTGGACGTTAAGGCCCACAACTTAATTTAACCGTACACTTCTCGCATTGCTCTGCACTGGAGCATCAACACAGCTATATGAATGTTTAACACACGCAGATAGAGGACAGCACAGAAAAATTGCGTCAGACCTCTGTTCGTTTCCGGTCGACCTACGTAATATCGTTAAAAAACAAACTTGGTATGCGGAGTGAGAATAATTACATCCCAGCATTCTTACAATGACGCAAATGGGCAAGATCAATAAATACCCAGAATCACGTAGCATACTCCTGATATTGAATGCGTCTCGTGCTGACTCAACGAATTCCATTTCTGAAGAAAAAAATACCCGTTGCTGCTGAGTTCGAGGTCGCGGGTGCAAATCCAGGCTGCAACGGTCGCACTTTGACGAGGGCGAAATACAAGAACGCTCGTGTACTTTGATTTAGCTGCACGTTAAAGAACTCCACGCGGTCAAAATTATTCCGGAGTCTCCGACTATGGCGTGCTTCATAATCACATCGTGGTTTTGGCACGTAAAACACCATAACTTATTTATATTGCTGGCTCAGACTGCCAGTCTAACTCCGCTTGTAGCAAACAACTTAACGGACGGACCGACAAAAACTGGTGCCTGGCTTATCTGACAATTGTGAACATTGACTGGTCCTCTCTGAGCCATGCGGCTTGGAATATCGCATCATTACCAAAAGCGACCGAGAATAAAAATCTAAGCGAAAATTAAATAAGCACAAATATTTATTTCGAGCATGTAACAAAACGACGAAAATGAAGAGAAATGTTCGTGAGTGGTGCTAGCGTAGCGCAGATTAGCGCTGCCATTGGTTTCCACCAACGTTACTACAATCTATTCTGGTAACGTTGGGGTCGCACTGCATAGCGTCAGCACAAATCCCAGGATTTGGGTTAACTATACTTGCGCCTCATTAGGTCTTTCAGATTTTAATAACCTAATCTGTTACCGTTTCGCTTGCTTCGCCTTAAAGAAGAAGAAAAGGAAAAGGAACGCTATGAAAAATTGCCACCCTACGACAGTAAACACCGCAGAAGCTTATTGCAGAACACGCGCACTTTAAAGCTCGCGTGTTTTGTAGAGAGCTTCAGGGACCACTTCCTCACTTCCTTCAGGATAAAAGTGCTTCTTGAATAGTAGTAAATAACTGAGGGGCCGTATTTTATTTCCCAAGCCCGCGCAAACGCTGCCAGACGAGTCCGGTCTGATTGGGCAGAGCACCGGCTGTCTAGCCCATCTCATGTTTGACGAAAAGCGCAAGCGCAGTGACGAAATGATCATTCGCTTTGCTTACCATTGTAATTTGCCTGCCCTATCTTCCTTCGACTGATATTTATGCCAATTAACATCTTCCCTTAGAATGACACAACAATTCATAACGGAGCAAAACAGGCGAAGGAATGAGTTTTTGCAATAGGACGGTTGCTTTTAAGCAAGCTGTGCTTCCAAACGAACAAAACAACTCTAAGTAATTTTTACCGCACTGGCTCCTGCGATAAGCCAGCTTTTCGATGCCGTATTTTATTTTAGAATTTCCTGCAGTAACTACCGAGCGGGCAGTGCTGGTCCAAAGTTCATCTAGTAGGGTTATTTTTCCTTCTTTTTACCCACACCGGCTACACGAGCGTAGCTAGTGTAGGAAGTCGCCATTTCTTTTACTTGGTGTAGAAAAGTGCAGCTCCGCCCACTTACACAAAGTCATTTTTCATAGCTGTAGTGTAGTATGAAAACTACAGGTTCTACACTGCAGTTTCGATGAGTGTAGGACAAACAGGCTGGAGTTGCAAACGCGTGGCGACATTTTCTCTGTGATTGTCGGCGCTGATATAGCGACGATAGTGAATATTCGCTACCCAGACGGTAGCGAAGTACTGGCATGTCCATGTGTCACAGAAGAAATTGAGCTAATATTCCAAGATAAAATGATCTTACTCATGGTTGGTGCGAGCTGCTTCTGACTCTGTGCGCTGCATTATACGCACCGAGAAGTTGTCTTGGTGCACTGCGCATTCGCGATGTATTTCGCTGCAGTTTGTCGAGGTCTTTTGATGAAAGGAAACTCGTGCATTGGCGTTTAGTTTCAGGTGAGGGCATATACGCAGCCAGTATGTGCGGAGTCAGGCGCTTTTCATCTGCTGATGCAGAAGACGACGTGCTGTCTGCTCTGATTGGCTACAGCCCAGCGAGCCAAGTGCAGCACGCAACATCATAGCCTCTGCCCGGCACTGCACTATTCTACACGAGCCTGCACGAAGTGCAGGTAAAAAAAAAAAATTCGGTTCAAACCATTCCTATGGTGGCGGATTAGCCAGCGAAGCTGACCCGAGCAACTATGGCCAAGCTCCTCGAGCAGAAACATCTTTTTGAATTTGGAATTCGCCCCGGCGAAACTCGGAAGAAGGTGTCAACTCACCATTCTGCCACTTGGACGCAGACTCGAACGACCTAGCCTGGCGCTTACAAGAGGCCTCCAGTGCGCGGTTTCCATCGGTAGCTTGCGCTCGACGCCGACGATTAGATTCTCGCATCTGCTCTCGCTGACGTTCTTCCGAGGCAAAGTCACTGGCCGCATTCTCCGCTTTCTCACGGGCACTTTGTTGGGCACTTTGGCCGGTGCTTGTGAAGACAATCAATGACCTCAGAAACTGTGGTGCGTACTATACTAAGCGTGATTGTTGAAGAATCTGATGGCGCATTCATAATGCGTTATACTGGAGTACACCATTCAAAGCGTTGTCTCTACTCGCATTCAAGTGATCTTCGGTGTTCTCGCCGTCAGTGGACAAAGATGGGGTAAAATTACCACTAGGGGTTAAAATAGTCAATATGAGGCCAAAAGCAGATATCTGTTATCCTCACAAGACCCCAGCGTAGCTCAGGGACATTATCACTCTTCAAGTCATGTCTTGTTAGCCATTGATATGTTAGGAACCTGAAAAAAACGCTATATTTTTTGTTTAATTATACCACAGTTGATGAAATTCTGGGACTTTACGTGCCCAAACCACGATCTGATTATCAGGCATGCCGTAGTGGGAGACACCAGATTAATTTTGACCACCTGCGCTTCTTTAACGTGCACTTAATGCACGGTGAATGGGCGTTTTTGCATTTGTGGGAGCGGCCCGCAGCGCGCTGAGTCGCGTACCTCAGGACCTTATTAAAGTTTCGCATCCATCCATCCATCCATCCT
This sequence comes from Dermacentor albipictus, assembly GCF_038994185.2. NCBI lineage: Eukaryota > Metazoa > Arthropoda > Arachnida > Ixodida > Ixodidae > Dermacentor > Dermacentor albipictus. Next base: position 264,351,161 of record NC_091821.1, on the reverse strand, counting down.
ATCGAAATGCGGCCGCCGGGGCTGGAAATTAAAAACGCGACCTCGTGCTTAGTAGCGCAATGCCATAACCCCTAAGCCACTGCGGCGGGTGGACACTGAGTACCACGGTTATAGATGCCAACGGCAGCATCGCCATGTACGCGGACAATGTAACCATCTCCTCATGTTTCTTATGTACGGCAAAAACTATTTTTCTTTCCCTAAACACACAGGTGAAGATGCAACGTCGCGTCGTAGGCTACCATGTCGATGCTGCATCCTAGATTTTCGCGATATCTCGTGGTATTCGAAACACACCTACCGTTTGCTTTTCATCGTCCATGACAACTCTATGGTCTAGAAGAAATTAGTGTCAATTTTATCGAAAGCTGACGCTAAGAATGCGAATAAACAACTTCCATACAATTCCGCACACATCTCACCGGGACTTATATTCCTTCCCAGTTAATTTGGAAAGCATTGAAGGTGATGCGCAGTATAATGTACAAGAGGGCGTGGGAAGGAGGAAAGAAATAGAGAAGGTAGGGATGCTAACCTGAAATGCGTTTGGTTGGCTACCTTACCCTGGGCAACGGGAACGGGGTGATAGAAACATGAGAGGTAGGGAGAGGAGGGGAGGAAAGAAAGACTTGGTGAGTTTGCGCACGCGCGCGAAGGCCCCCACCAAATCATAAGGGTTCACACAGGCCAGTCGCGAAAGACAAAAGTGCCTTCACAGCTTTGTGGGCTGACGAGCGATGAGGCAGTCTTCGCGTAGCTCCTGCGCGGACAACGACCGATCGTCCAGTCGTCGCAATGCGAAAGAGGACGTCAGTTAATGAAAGTTGAACCGGCAGCATTTCATTCCAAATTTAAGTTGATACTCCAAACTTAGGCTTCAGTACTAATGAGGTGTTTCCCCTCAATGGACGACCTATACATTATCGCTCTTCCTGAACCGCAGTTTTGCTATCGTGTTAAATCGCTTAGCGGAAGTGTGGATATAAGGCTCTGTCGACGCCAAAAGCCACCGGCACCAGCGGTTTATGAGCGGCTTTCACTACCGCCGATGCAGTTCTGCGATAAGGCGAACTGCCGGGTCGCTTCCGGCACCGGTTTGTTGCTTCGCCGCGGAGCGTACATCATTAATCAGTTTTCGAGGAAAGTTGCCTGTGTAGCAGTGTCGTCGCGGTAACTTCGAATTTAGGAGTGTTGATTGAGATTGCGGTTCACCACGTGGTAACGCAGTGAGCAAACTTAACCAAAGTCCAGAATATCGATGCATGCACCATATGACCGAGTGCTGTAAGCTGACTGTTGGCTGTGCTTGTCTTGTCTATACGCTATAAAAATAAAAGACAGAAAAGCAAATGCCGAAAAACTCTAGGACAGTTACATATGGCCGCTGCATACAGGGTGTCCTAGCTAACTTTATCCAAGCTTTAATAATATGCAAATGCCACGTAGCTGGACAGGACCAAGGTAATGTTGTTTGCCGTCGCTTGTAGATACTCAGAGTATTTTTTTTCATTCCGCGTAATTACACAATTAGTCTTAATTAGTCGACTTCTTAAAGATTATAATTAGATGAAAAGTGTCAATGAGAAAATTGCAAAAACTCCCGATACAGCTTTCTGTTGCGCAATACATGCTACATAAAAGTGTTTTGCCGAGCATGAAAGAAGCCCGCAAATGCTCGCAATATTGTCGCGCGACTGGCCGCTCGAGTCACCTTGCGTGTATTGGCAGGCTTCTTTCACGCTCAAAAAAAAACAAAAAAAACACGTTAATGTAGCACCTATTGAGCAACAGAAGCTGTATCGGAAGTTTTTCATGTCGCTCTGCAATTTTCTTATTGACACTTTGACACGTTTTATGTAATTATGTTTTTTTAAGAAGTTGCTAATTAGGACTAATTGTGTAATTAGGCGGAATTAAAAAAATTAGAGTATCTGCTCAAAACGACGGCAAACAACGTTACCTAGGTTCTGGCCAGCTAAATGGCATTCGCATATTTTTAAACTCTGGCTAAAGTTAGCTGGGACACCCCGTATATGCAGCTGTCATGTGTAACTGTCCGAAAGTGCACTGCTACTCCTGTGTGTGTATACAGATATAAGTAGCAATGCAGCTGTCATTTATTTTATTAGTGTGGCCTGGCTTTTAGGTTTTATCGCATGTGATGACCTTGTAGAGTCCATGGCCGACACGATTTCTTTTTCTACTTTATCACGACAAAAAAAAAAAGATCGTTGTTTCATGTTGTTCACATTTGCAGAAATAACGTGTTGGCATGCGCATTCAGAAACGGAACTTTTGGTCGTCTTTACATCTGCAAGAGAGCTACCAACAGTGCCTGATGGCTCGCTTCCAAAGACTCCCAGTTGTCCGCTCAGGGGCATATAAGCAAGCACAGGCTCATAATGCCGAAAGGCGCGCAAACGACCAATATTACTGCGCGCGCCCGAGTTTATTTCCGGCACCGTTCTGCGGCGATGATTGCCCTCTCAGTGTTATGCCGCGCCCTTTACACGCTCCGCGTACACACGGCCCGTTTCCCAAGAACCGAGTTTGGTTAAGAGAATGGCTAAATGGCTGGAAAGGAGGGCGGCGAGCAAATCACCCCGATCGTCGCCCCGCTCCACGGGCGGCACCGCGAGGCGTCGAGCTGCCATCGCTCGGTGTTGTGCGATGCGTCCGCATCTGTATTCATGCACCGCCAGGTGCGAGCAGCGGGCTCCGTCCGAAACGTGAGCGCCGGAGGAGGGGAGACCATCAATGGGGCTCCGATGGCTGTGCGCTGCGGGCCAAGAAGGGCTACGCGCAAACTTGCTCGGTGCTTGGCGGCCTAGCTGGTGGTCCCGCGGCGGCTGCAGTCTGATCGACTACTTAATGAAGCGCGCCACCGACTAATTGTACGACGCCCTTTCCCGCGCCGTTCATCGCCGCGTTGCCTCTAACGACGACCGAGCAAGCTCCGCGCGGCCCCGACCGCGAGAGCGCACACGCGGTTCGCGCTTCCCGCCTTCCTCCACGTTGCTATCAGCATGCACGGCGCGTCCCGGGCCAACAGCCGTTTCGTGAGCTTATGGCATTACGGTCTCCACTCGACACGACTCCGCGTTTCGCGTATAGGAACGCGGAGGCTGAGCCGGTGTGGGCGTGGACCGACCGTCTGGCGGTGTTTCGCAGGAGCACGCGCTGCGAGCCAGTGTTGGCAGAGACAACAGAACGGAGAGCGCGACGGAAACACATAAGAGAGAACACTGGGGCTTCTTACTTGCGCGACTGTAGTGTACTGAGTCACTATGAGGTAATGTCCAACCATTCCGTTTTGATTTTATTCTAATCTCCTGACGTCAAATTGACACAACCAGCGACGCAAGCATCGGGCGATGAGCCACAGCGTCCTTTGAACAGCGCAATAAAACGCTCTCCTCGCTTATAGGCGGTCGCACTTGTTTGCTTTCAAAGCCAATAACATTGCCTACCTTGACACGCTTTTCTTATCTAATTAGCCGACAAGAGGCGAGGAGGGCGCAGAAGTGGAGCGAGATTTGGTGAGGCCCTGCCAGTACAGTGAATGTATATGTATAGATTACCGGGTGAGGGAGAATGGCGTTGGTGTAGGCGATTGGTCTGATTCCCCTTGCGGTGATTGGTCGCAAATTGCCGCGGCGTGCAACGGGAAGTTCAAAATGCCGCTAAAACGGATTCTCGGCCAGGAAGAGCAGGCAGAACGATGGCGTATATGCGCCGAAAAAGCTCGACAGCGTCATACTGCCACGCAAAAATTTTTATTATAGGCGAAGAGAGAGAGAGAGAGAAGGGAAGAAGGAAAGGCAGGGAGATTAACCAGACTTAGTCCAGTTTGCTACCCTACACGTGGGGAGGGGAATGGGGAGTGAAAGAGAGAGAGAACTTAGGTGTAGGATGTCTATAGTCGGGCACTCAAGTCTGTTGCCTTCAGGTAGTGAAAAAGCGCTCGAACTGCTTTCTGCGCTAATGAATTGTGAGGCCAGGTTCCCAAGATCTTCGCTTCCCTAAATGGCCTGTCATCCAGTCTATTCAAGGCACACTGGAGAGTCTCACATTGATTATCGAAGCGAGAACAGTGGCACAGAAGGTGATTGATGGTCTCTTCACACTTGCACTTAGCGCACATTGGTGAATCCGCCATTCCAATACGATAGCTGTAGGAGTTGGTGAATGCTACTCCTACCCACAGCCGACAAAGCAGTACCTACCATCAGAGCGATCGGTGGGCTGCCATCTTCTATTCCTTTCGGAACTCTCCGGCTATCCCGAAAAAAAAAGAAAAGAAGAAGAAAAAATTGTTTACTTAGACATATGATTGCATCTTAAGAGAAAGCTTTAGCTCGGGTGGTCCTATCTAAACACATATAAAAGGAGAATTCGTTTTTCTCGGCAACGACTGCACCAAACTTAGCGAGGTTTATTGCATTTAGGAGAAACACTTATAATCTAGTGACTGTTGGTGTAGAATTCTTTATTTATGTGGTTCATTTTTTACTAAGAAGTGGCAAAAATAGAAGATTTTCAGAAAACGAAGCTATCAAGTTTACAACTCTGTAACTCGGCAATAAAAAATGTTATCACAATTCTGTGAATTGCATCTAATAGATGATCTAAAGCGTACAAGATTGATACTTTACACATTAATCTCAAAAAAATTTAGTAGCATGTAAATACAGCGTTTGCGAAAGCCTTGTACACAACGCATCAACTTCACTTAATACATAAACTGATAAATCGAATTTGTCAGCTTTGAATGATCTAATGAAGGACGTTTACTGAACCGCGATATCTGGTCTTGACGGAGAGCTATTAGTTTGCAAAATTCGTGCTTCTATTTTTTTCAAACTTTCGAATTTTTTAAAGTGCTTTCAACAAATTCAGGCACTTCCAACAGTCACTAGAATGAAACTTTCTCTGTCAAATGGAACAAATGTCATTAAAATCTGGCCAGGCGTTATGTCAGAAAGGTGTCCTTGCGCTGTACATGTAGTTGAATAGACCGCGTCGGTGTTGGGCCCGAGCTAAAGATTCCTCTTAATGTGTAAACGTTACTTTGAAGGGGTGAGTTTTCGCAGTTTTGTGACGCCGTGTGACGGACAGACGAATTCCCGAAAAAACATTTTGGCCAATAGCGGAGGGCTAATGGCAAAAAAGGCGTAGAATTGTAAATATTTTTCTTTTTCTTTTGTTCGCCCTAATCATGCGTAATCCCTGTGTACACATCAAATCAGATGGGGAGTTCGCGTGGTTTTCATGACATCGCGTGACAGACAGGCAAAGTGGGAGTGGCCCGAAAAGTTTTTGAACAATGCTGGGGGGCTAGGGGTGGAAACGTAACAAAAACACATTGGAATAACTAGCGTTGTAGCATCCCTGTGTTGTTTTCCGGCTTCTCCTCTATTGTAAAAGTGGCAAGCGCGAACCCATGTACTGCTAACATTTATTTATTTATTTATTTATTTATTTATTTACTTATTTATTTATTTATTTATTTATTTATTTATTTATTTATTTATTTATTTATTTATTTATTTATTTATTTATTTATTTATTTATTTATTTATTTATTTATTGACCGACCGACTGACTGACTGACTGACTGACTGACTGACTGACTGACTGACTGACTGACTGACTGACTGACTGACTGACTGACTGACTGACTGACTGACTGACTGGTTGACTGACTGATTGATTGCCCCTGTGATTTTAGAAATCCCGTATTGGAGGTCAATGGATAATTACTACCATCTGATGT